>NW_026057212.1:0-258991 GCF_019202705.1 Hemisphaericaspora subhashii | reverse complement strand
TCCACCAATAGATTGGAGTCCAATTATCATTCTTTCCCACTGACTTATTATGTTTTCTTCCAGCAAAATACCCAATACTAAATTGTTCCCCTTTTAGTCTGAGTCCCCAACGCAGACCAGAATCGAAATCTTACTTATGATCAGGGCTACGCCTCTTCAACCATCAAATATCATTCTGTCTTATTATTGAGTGCTCACATCGATCTCCATAGTCTACCATCCATATCCTCTTCTTAATTACCAGATATATTTCTCGGGCACCGAAAATTGAACGGGCCAATTCTTCAAAGTGGGCAACTCCTCAGGAGTGCAAAGTTTCATTTTCTCATCAGGAGTCAACTCCTGGTAGGCTAAACGCCGGGACTAACGTCCTTAGCAAAGTTCTTTTGACATTTGCTGAAACTATTTCTATTTGGCTATATGCCTGACCCCAAGGGTCCTTTAATTAAAATTATTGATATTATTGGCTAAATACCTCTAGGCTAAATGCCTTTCTATGGACTCAATGTCCTATGATGACATAACGTCATTTCACGATGTACGAATTGAGGTAATAATCTGTAACAATACATCAAGACCTTTGGTCTTGGGGAGGCTGGGCAAGAACAACAGTACTATATCAAAGATCTACCAATTGCCTGTTTGAGGATACCTCGACGACAGAAACAAAGGTAAGATCCATCATAGCAAAGTTGACTCTCAAAACATCATGGAGCGATGAACTTGTTCCGGAACAATATGCTTAATAATGAGCTTTAGTTGAAAGTTGACAATAAAAATCAGTTGATTGAAATAAGAACTGAAAGAAAAAAAATACTGAAAGAAAAGAACGAGAATTTAACTCGTATTTATATTCTAATAAATCTTTTGCCCCTTGATTATTGGAGAGATAAAAAATAAATTTAACATCCCACCCAATCTCAAAATAAAATTGTTGATTTAGTCAAGCAATAAAAGGAAAGTCCAATACTTTCGATTTGCATATCAAACTATTGGATATGTATACAAATATAAATAGAATCATCAACCCAATTAACAAATTTTAAAAAAAGTCCTATTGAACAAGTGTGATTTAACATTGAAACGTAATTCGAACTCCACCTCATAATCTAAAATTAAAACATGGAGCCCGAATTATATTATACAAGGTTAGATACACGCTTATAAGAACCTGTGCCTCATCTGCTGTTCCTTATGAACTCATTTTTGTATCTTGGCAAACGTTATTGATTTCTCTCAATGGTGTCTATTTCTCAAGATTAAATAATATATAAAACAAGCAGTACGTAAAGCCTTCCTTGTTGTCCAAAATAATACAAGCTTGTGTGTCCATGACAGTTAATTTCGGGTAGATTCGCTGGTGAAACCAATAGGATAAGTTGCCTGGGCATTGTTTCGTTCTTGATATCTTCAATTGTTGCTGAAGCAGAATATCATCATAGAATGATCCAATATTCACAACATGCCACCACATCAGGATTATTTCAAGTTGATTTAGTCAGTCTTAGTTATTTTGATTGCCTGCACTGCATCGAGCAAAAGCATGACTCCAGGTGTTGAATTTTCCAATGAATTGATTTGTGAGGCCAGCCCATCCAAAGGAAACACTTAAGAATTGGAATATATGGATTGCTTAATGGATGGATATCTTTGAAGCATGACTGATTTAAAACTTAACAATCTACTTGAGAGTCAATAATGCTTTAATATTTAACCCTTTTGGAATGTCTGGAGACGATATTCTTGATTGTTTGTTCAGATTAGGTCACAACATGAATAGTTTGTTGTTAGTTGAGGAAGTATTGGTCTGTTGCTCTGTTTGTCATTATAATTGTAGTTTATCTACTCAATTATGATATGCAGCCGTTCCAAGGAAAGTTGGACAATCTTTATTATGCTTCATTGGTCGTTCAATGGGAGGTACAGGATTATTTAATCTCATAAATACAAAAAAATCCAATCATCATCTTCTCTTTCGGTGTAAATATAATCAATCCATGGGAAAGCCAATCCAAGAGGGAATATATTTGAAAGGTTGTATTTACCATAATTAGATTGCTATCAAGATTGTAGAATTTTGATTTATTATTTGAAATTAATCATAATTTGAAGCATGTTTATATATAACTTATGAAGGTTGTGTAATTCAATGTTGATGCAAGAATGAATGGGAACTGAAACTATTGATTTTGAATAATCATAAACAATTGAATGTATCAAACAACAGAATATACAATAAAACAATTAACTGGTGATATTATCTTAATAGATTGGATTGCTTGGAAGTTGTGGTGGTAAACATTTGTTGATTTTGAAAAGAAGAGTCTTTATAAAATTTGAAAAAAAAAACTCTAAGAGGTGAAATCTGTTGAAGTTATTTTTTTTTTTCCACAAAGACTGAATTATGAGAATAGATTTTAAATTCAATATTCTCTGAGATATCATACATTAAGATCCCCTTTTATCAGGATAAATAGCATTTGCATGCATTGCGCATGCAATAAAACGGCATATATCCGGTATTTTTAATGTACAATTTGAGGCTAATGATTATTATTATTATCTGAATGGGTGCAAAAACCACAAAGCCTATCTTGGTACAGTTTTGTTGTAATTTGCCACAACTTCAAACTCAGAACTACTGAAGCTTATCACCGAGAATTGTAGTTTAGGTAAAGATTACAAAGAAAATTTGTGTGTTTGGGGATAATTCAAAAACGACATTTCGCAAGTGGCATTTATTCAAAAGGTCGTTACAGAATCTTATTACCACCAAGTAGATTACAGTTACACCACCAGTGAATTCCTAACCTATAAACCTAAATATGAAAGTTACCCTAATTCATTCATCAACTTATCATTTTCCCACAAAGGAGTAAAAGCTTTTATCAATATATTCACATCTAGATTGATGCAGCAAACATCAATGGGATCTCCATGTCACTACCTTGATGATGACAACAACTTACAGCTCTCATGAAACGCTTCTCATTAATATTAGTTGCCCATGAATTGGATTTTCCCTGCTTCTCGCATTGGATTGAGAGCTGGTTAGATCTGATCTGACAAATATTCCATTGCTTTTTAAGTATGTTTTGGGAGACTTACTTCAATAGGAGTAAAGATTCAAGTTCAAGCATATCATAAAGTTTTACCACACTAACAAATTCACTGGGATAACCAAACTCTAAGGTTAAAATTTCTCTATGCATATTCAGAAACACTAAATCCAACAAGTTTCAGTAATACCAACCTGATATTCAATAAGTTAAATAAATCCATCTAGTGGGCTATCTTGTTTAGATAAATCCCTGACTTCAGAGACTGCATGCAGCTTTGAAGGTTTTAACCCTAAGAAAGATAATCCGTTCTATGAATTTGGTAAATTATTAAATGTCATGGTGGTATTTCTTCGTCACTCTGTATATTTGAAATATTACATCTGTTTGTGGTTCTGCTTCTGGCTTTTTTTTAAAACGAGTAGCTTTCAGTATATAGCTTTATAGATGGGTGGATGACTTACTATCTCTTCGTTTCTTAGATGACATTCAATTGTTTGATAGCTTTGGGGTCAACCCATGACAACCCAAAGAATGAAATCAGCACATTGAATCGGTGCCAATTCCAAAACAATTGTCTATATCAGCTGATTTAACCAAACTCAAATCAATAATTACTACACCAATGGTATGAAAACACTTGGGCTGTTTTAAATGTTCTTTTTTTGCAAGTCGACTTAATGTCCTAGGTCTTACTTTGGAAGTTGCATCAACAAACAACAATCTCAAAGAAAAGGGTCGTCTTTGGGGATATTTCTGTAATGGGTCAAGTCGGTTGAAAGTATTTTGACTTCATTCAATCAGCCAGGGATTGCTTGTTTTCCTTTTGCAGGTGATGGTTTTCTGAAACCTTTAGTCATATTACAATTCTGGCTCTGCTTTAAGCCAACCAAAATTGCAAAGTAATCATAACTATATCTTCATTGAGAAATGCCAGGTTGAAAGTAGCACAATATTTGATTCAATTTTATTGTGGTGAATCGTCTTTCCAATCTGTTTTGGTTTTGAGGATTGTTGGAAATCTTCATATTTTTGTTCTGCTGGGATCACTTCCTAATAAGGAAATTAATATCACATGATTTACGTATTGGATATCATGTGAGAATCATGTGATTATTTTTTGAAGCAATTTTTATAATTTAATTAAACACCAAAATATACGGAAATTAATATAAATTTTAAAGTTGTGAAGATAGTCCATAGTTGACTTGATAGTGGCAATTATCCTGGAACTAATCTTTGTAGCTTAAGTCCAATATTTCCTAAATTTCTTGATTTTGATTTTTTATGAAATGATTGCAAAAATTTCACCCAAATTTGTTTACCAGTTTCTTCAAAGTTCAAAATAATCTTTACATGAGCAACATACTTACAACTTGAAACACCTAAATGGGGATATTTTTACAAAGGAAAGATGCGAATTTATCTTCATGGAAGAAATTATACTAGAGAGATTGAGTTATGGACAGGCAACTTAGAATAGAACTTTCGATCTGAGATGCCATGCTTAAACCTACGCATATTTTGTTTTGTTTGACTTTAAAACACAGAGAGCTCATTCGAATTAAACAATATACCTATTCAATATTACCATAATTTTAGAGTAGTAGAATGGCCAAGTACGGCGCCTACAGTACCCCTTCTGTTATCGTCAGGACCAGCATCTACCATTGGTAGTCTATTCTCTTATCAAGTATGAGATGTGATATCATGGCTGACATTCACTCCATGAATATTATATTCGTGGTAACTAGGAATACATTTCCATAATTGGAGGACCCATCATTGTTGATATTGAATAAGAATTCAATTTATGCAATTGATAGTCAGAATGGAGATCAGTCTCATATTGAATGTTGATCTTGAGTCTTTTTTTTTTTGCTCTGCCATTTCAAATCGACAAATTCAAAGACAAATTTAGAAGCTTATCACCAGTTGTTTATCTTTTCAATTCATTCCAACTATTAATCAAACACAACAAAATAATAATGAAAAACTATATCATTAATCCTACCCCTTCATGTCGTTAACAAATATAAACAAAATGCACTAAATTTTATTTCAAAATGGATAGACGCAATTAATTAAACTCCACTACAAGATTCATTAACATCTATTGAATCAACCACTTGTACATTTGGTTTAAGAGATCTTCAACAATCCATTTTGGGCTAAACTAAACTAATTACCAAATAAATATAATTCAATAAAAAAAGATATTATTGTGGCTAATTAAGTAGAAGATTCATTAGAAATAGAAGTAGAATGAGAATCAGATTTAGATTCGATCGAGTTACCAGGATAATACATAAGAAGACAAACGCAATGTCCCCAGGTTTAGTGGAAGATCGAAATGAAGAATCAACATGTAGGGAAGAATCAGCACCTTGAGCTACAGAGGAAATTGAAGAATCAGCAACATCAGAAGAACAACAAGAAGAAACATAGTAAGAAAATTGACCATTGTTGGGAGAAGAACAAAAATTATAAATTATTCAGAACCCAAGAATCTACGAAATCTGTCATTATATATTATAACAAATTTAGGGAAATCAAGAAACATAATGGGATGATGATGTATCGACCAAGACGAAGATATGCCCATAAGAACAAGTTGAATTATACAATCAAAAAGAAAGGTAGATTCTATAATGAATTATAGCTAAGCTACTGTAATAATGTATTGTATACTTTGTTCTGCTAACATATCAAAACTGTTGCAAATTATAGGGTTTTACCAATACAAATGCTTGAATTTATAAACGCTGATAATCTTCAATTTATGTGGATATGTTTATTTATCTATATTCAATGGTATCGTGATTCAATGTTGTATGAATGTATACTTTTTCTCTATAATTATTTGCACAATCACCACCTATCAATGTACGAATATTACAATCTTCTTTAACTTCAACTGATCAATTACTAATTGATTTCAGTACTTCATTTCTACTTCTAAACACATATGTGTAATCACCCACTACATCCTTTTGATTTGATCTTATTTTATTAGAAATTGCCTTTGAAATTTCAATTGTTGAATTTATTTATTCTTTTTATGCTGCTATTTGACTCTTCGTTGCCAAATTCAATATGTGATATATTCGATGTATTTGATTGTTGTGCTATAACATTATCATTTGTTTTGTAATAAGAAGAATGAACTTAAATTAAATTAATAATATGGATAAATTCCCAAGTTGGTGGATGCTACTAAATCATCATTTTTTAGAAATTTTGAAATTTTCAATCAATCGATTCCAGAATGTTCTCCGTTCTATCGTATGGCTTCTGCTTCATCTCAATCGATCGTTGCAGTCTTTGCTTCTCCAATTCTTGAGATTGTTTCTCCTTCGGCTCCACCCCACCAAATATAACATACATTTTTGATGATTATTCCTCAAATATTGACGGAGTTTTGCTTAGTGCAAGAAAGGAAACTTCTTAATCAATTTCTCAATACTCCAATTATATTAATATTTGATCAATTAGATGGATTAATAGTGAAACTTGATTTATCTGCGTTTGAAATTAAAGATTGCCAAACTTATTGAAATTAATCAACTAACTAACCAATCCATCTATAATAAATTCATCTGGTGGTAATTTCGAATTATCTCAATGATTCAAGTTGGGATGATAAATGATTCTTGTAGAGGAAACTGATTGTTGTTGCCGAAATTGGTGTTCTAACAAGAAATGAATTGGAAGTGGAATTAAAAAAAAAATATTTTGGAAAGATGAGAAGTGTTGAAAAAATGAAATTGAAATTATAATTTAATAATTCATTTGTAGATCATCATTTAATCACTAATTCCTACAAACAATCTATCAATACTTGAATAATATAATTCTACTGTTCTTGCCGTCAACAGAGCAGGAAGCCACTTAATATTTCAAAACCTGTAGATGCAGAACTAACTACCATTTCAGTTGTTTTAAGGAATGAGCTCAGTGATCGAACCAGCTTTATATAGACAACTATCCACATAATCCAATTCAATTCCCTTCAATTAATTTGAATTGAATACCAAATCAATACCCAAAATTAACTGTGAATTCCATTACATTAGTTCCAGTCTTTAAATGAAATTTTGAATTCAATATGGAGACCATTTATTTTTAAAATATATGAAGTTGAAAGACCAAACGTACAAGAAAGGAGAAAGAATATTGAGAAAGAGTTGTTTCTGAATTTTCTGAATTTTTTTTCAACCACTCCAAGACCACAACAAGAGGGTGCTTTCAAACATCAGATAGGAACTACAAATGCAATTACAGCTTTATGAGCTGCATATTGTGCAACACCACCAGAGAAGAAGACAATTCAAGAGTTTACGGATGAATGATAGAAAGCAGGTATTTTGGTTGCCAAAGTTAAAGTTTTGTGGCTTACACTAAGTTTTGTGGTTAAGCAGCCACTGAAAGATAAGACAGACTTAGGGTCGATTAAGAAAGCGTTGAAAGTTTCCTTCTATCTCAATAATTTTAGAGATGTATTGAATAAGGCAAGATGCTACATTGACGAATCTTAATTTCAGAGTTTCTACTCCAGTGATCTATGAGGACCATACAATCGTTGTTCTACATTGCAATCATATTGGTATTGGGCATGGACGTTCTGTTATTGACACTAGTCTCAAATACATCCGTGAAAGAGTCAGACGATGGATCTTGTAAATTAAATGGATAATATATGAAACGAACACAGCTGATATTTTTACCAAAGCACTTTCGAGGAATACATTCGAATACTTAAGATCTAAATTATTCAATGAAGAAATATCGATCAATCTTGTATGTAAGTTGAATTTACTCATGAATCCCATGAGGATCCAAGCAATCAGAATCAACATCTTAGATCGCGGGAGTGTTGGAATCTTAGTAAATTCCGACATATAAAATATTCAAGAATAATATGTATAAAACACTAAAGTTAAAATATTTCACAAATATTATGCTTGTGACCCCCAGATTGAGACAACTGCAGTTGTACAATTGTGCTTACTCGGAGAACTATAAAAGGAGATGCATCTGCTCAGATGTTGAAATATTTTTATATATCTTTCTTGTCTTCTTTTTATTTAATTAACTTGTAACTATATTGGATTCGTGTACATAGCTTATAACGTGATTTCTCATTCTCTAAAGAACAGATAACAGAAACTAAAAAATAAATGAATAATAACGAGGATTATCCTCATTCTTAAGAGAACAGTAAGAACCCTGAAGTATCCATGCTTTAAGCGATGCTGGTCACTAAGCAAATCTAAAAACATTTTAAAAAACTCTACTTCTCATTAGAAGACAGCTACAAGTATAACGAGAAACGATTTAAAATAATCTCTCTACATATCTACATACAGACAAATATACTACATAAAACCAAGTCTACGATAAGATCGCTAAAATGAGACATAGAACAACAAAGCCAAACACAGGTTTGTGATAGGTACCAGTATCTAGCATTTCATTTACCTCTGGAATACGGTCATCACCATAGGAAGTAATATGGGCCCCAACGTCTAGAGTAGTAGTATACAATCTCTCATTAACATCTGTACTCACGATAACCACGCCATTCCTTGTCTGACCATGTTCGTTAACATAAGTAGTTGTGAATAAATCAGAATTATGTTCAATCTCTCTTCTGCTTGTGTAAAAACTAGCTCCTTCGTCAGTACCAATACTAACCATATCACTCCATGTTTCTCCCTGGTCACTGATGTAGGTTTTAGTATACGAGGTAAATCCCAAGATGTCCAGAGTAGTAGTATCCCAAATCTCATTATCATCTGTGTTAACATTAACGATACCAATCCTTGTCTCACCATCTTCGTTAACATAAGTAGTTGTGTACGAGAATGGATTATATGCAATATCTCTTGTAGTAGTGTACACATGAGCACCATCATCCGTAGAAACTACAACAAAACCAGTCCTAGTCTTTCCTTCATCATTGATGTAGGTTGTAGTGTATGGCACTAATACCAAGATCTGCAGAGTTGTAGTATAACAGCTTTCATTCCCATCGGTACAAACAATAACAACACCAGTCTTAGTAATCCCCTCATCATTAACATACATAGTGGTATATGAATAAGCATCACCTTCAATATCACTTGTAGTCGAGTACATATTAGCTCCCTCGACGGTAGAAACAATAACAACACCAGTTTTGGTAAGTCCTTCATCATTCACATAGGTAGTAGTCCATGAGTTAAATCCCATGATGTCCAGAGTAGTGGTATACCGGCTTTCATTCTCATTTGTGCTAACAATAACAACAACAGTTTTAGTATGTCCTTCTTCATTCACATGAGTAGTCGTATATGAAGCAAATCCCACGATGTTCAGAGTAGTAGTGTACCAGCTTTTATTCTCCCCTCTGCTAATAATAACAACGCCGGTTCTGGTTTCTTCGTCTTCATTGACATAGGTAGTAGTATACGAGGTAAATTCGAAGATGTTCAGAGTAGTTATGTGCCATTCATCATTCTCATCTGTACTAACAATAACACCGCCAATTCTTGTCAGTTCTTCATCATTAACATATGCGGTGGTGTATGAATAAGACTCACTTTCAATGTCAGGTGTGGAAGTGTAAAAATTCACACCATCATTTGAACTAACAACACCACTATCTATGGTCTCATCTCCATCATCAACGAAGCTAGATGTAGATACGGTAACTCCTAAGATTTCCAAAGTAGTAGTGTACCAGCTCGCATTCTCAGCTGTAGTAACAATAACAACACCAGTCCTACTAAGCCCTTCATCATTAACATATGTAGTAGTGTATGAATAAGGCTCACCTTCAATATCGCTTGAGGTTGTGTACAAAGTAGCATCCTCATTTGATATTATAACAAGACCTGTTCTGGTTTCCTCTTCATCATTCACATAGGTAGTAGTATACGAGGTAAAGTCGAAGATATCCAGAGTACTAGTGTACGATTCCTCATTCGCATCTGTGCTAACAATAACAACACCAGTCCTGGTAAGTTCGTCACCATTGACATAGGTGGTAGTATATGCGGTAAAGTCGAAGATATCCAGAGTACTAGTGCACCCTTCCTCATTCTCATCTGTGCTAACAACAACAACACCGGTCCTGGTTTCCTCTTCATCATTGACATACGTAGTAGTATACGAGGTAAAGTCGAAGATATCCAGAGTACTAGTGTACGATTCCTCATTCGCATCTGTGCTAACAATAACAACACCAGTCCTGGTAAGTTCGTCACCATTGACATAGGTGGTAGTATATGCGGTAAAGTCGAAGATATCCAGAGTACTAGTGCACCCTTCCTCATTCTCATCTGTGCTAACAACAACAACACCGGTCCTGGTTTCCTCTTCATCATTGACATACGTAGTAGTATACGAGGTAAAGTCGAAGATATCCAGAGTACTAGTGTACGATTCCTCATTCGCATCTGTGCTAACAATAACAACACCAGTCCTGGTAAGTTCGTCACCATTGACATAGGTAGTAGTATACGAGGTAAATTCGAAGATATCCAGAGTACTAGTGTACCATTCCTCATTCTCATCTGTGCTAACAATAACAACACCAGTCCTGGTTTTCTCTTCATCATTGACATACGTAGTAGTATACGAGGTAAATTCGAAGATATCCAGAGTACTAGTGTACCATTCCTCATTATCGTCGGTAGTTACCCAAACAATAGCAGTCTTTTTACCTTCTTCATCAGTATATGTAGTAGTGTATGAAGTTTCCACGAAGTCCAGGGTGCTGGTGTACCAGTCCTCATTGTCATTAGTAGTAACCCAAACAATACCAGTCTTTGTACCATCTTCGTCCGTGTATGTTGTAGTGTATGATGTTTCCACGAAGTCCAGTGTACTGGTGTACCAGTCGTCATTGTCATCAGTAGTTACCCAAACAATACCAGTCCTTGTACCTTCTTCGTCGGTGTATGTAGTTGTATATGAAGCAAGATTTGGTTCCGTTGATGTTGAAGTGTACCAATCACCTTCAACATCTTTACTGACGATGACGTAGCCACTGTAAGTTGTATCGTCTTCCACAAAAGTAGTCAGATATGAGGTTGGATTTGGGATGTTGCTACTGGTAGTATAAAAGTTACCTTCCGGGTCGGTTGAAACGATCACTTCGGCTGAGTAGGAAACGTCGTCAGATATATAAGTAGTATAATATGTGTGATGATAGGGATATGTTGAAGTAACCCACGAAGTATCACCAGCTTCATCTGTTGTAAGGCTGACTAAGGCATTTATTTCTTGACCATCGGTTATGTACGTGGTGTCGTAGTGGTCAACAAGTGTGCTGGTAGTCGTTGTCCAATAGCCATCTTCATCTGTTGTATACAATAATTCGAGGGTTTCGGTAGTTTCTGGCCCAGTTACTGTGGTTGTGGTATATCTTGGAGTAGCACCAGGGTCTGTTGGGAATGGCTGACATGAGATACAGGTGGTAGGCGCTTGGTTTGAATCTGCAGGAACCACTCCCTTATACCTAACAAGAAAACTAGTGCCACCATCAGCAGCTCCAGAATTCAATTGGCCGTACCCAAAACCAACGTCGAAATAAATAACTACTCCTTCTACATCCATTGTAATAAGTCCAGTATCAGCCAGATAAGAAATATCAGAATCTACTTCCGCCAGCACGGAAATCAGGTTCATGCTCCCAAAACCAATAACCTTATAAGTGTGTCCTGAAACTAAAGCATCCGTGTCAATGTGTATTCTAGTATTTGGTCCATTCATAATAATTGTCTGGCTCCAATCATAATTCGGATTTAAGGTTAACATAGTGTCTCCCTCAAGAATAATACATCCTTCACCGTAGAACTCGGTACTCTGCACATACTGGTGATTTTGAATACAAATAGTACCATCTTGTGTTATCGATGTAAGTGCGTCGTTTAGCAAAATTTCTCCGTTCCCACGATGATTTTGGGTAAATTGAATCAATCCAGTGTTTTCCCATGAAGCAGCTCTTATAACAACATCTGCATCTCCTTCAGCACCGTCAGCACCCAAGTACAAATAACCTGAATTAGTAAAGCCATTGACAGTAATGGAAAATATAGCCGATGTGGACGATTTAAGTGAACTAAGAACAACAAGTCCGGAGTTTTCGAATTCTCCGATCGTATCAGCATCCAATTCAGTTTCAAAACTACCGAAATAAACACCTGCATTAGAGCTACTAGATCTAATGGTAATATAGTAAGAACCATCATTTATTAAGCTTACAGCTGCGAGTGAACCAAGTGAATCCGCGGGAGCATCAATCTGAAGACTGTAAAATGATTGTTCATGAATTATGTATGTTTCATATTGATCTTTTGCTCCATAGTCATAATTTTCTCCATAAATATCAATGTCTGCTAAGCAAGAGCTCAATAGAGCTAGGAGACAAAACAATAACATTTTCATCTCACTTTGAAATAACGATAACATTATTTTCTTATCTTTTAATTATAAATTGCTTTGATTATTGATGTAAAGAATTCTTCTATAAAATGGAAATAAGCATTTGAATACAAAACCAAAGAGCTTGATGCTGTATTTATTATAAAATTTAAAGCGGTTAAGGGGTGACGGAGATAGTAAGAATGAAACAATGTCATAGGTTGAGCCAATCTGCACGCAATGAAGACGAACGCGTAGAGCCCTTTCCTGGTAGCTGCTGCTTTCCACTTGTGTATAATTTTTAATAATATTGTGGAACCAGGGCTTGATTCAGGCTCTTCAACAAGCGCCTTTCTCTAACGGGCACATAACCTCTTAGTAGCCAAATAGTCATTTCCCGAGAACTAAGCGTAATTTATGTGTATGACATCTTGGCAAATGTTTGTATACTGGGTATTTGTGATCAGATCACACTGGGTTCTGAGCCTCTGAATGATATTTCTGAATGTACCCGTAGGCATTTATCGGTTGGCGACTCAGAGTATGATATCGTAGCATAATGACCCTAATCAAATCCTTTTGTAATGATTCTTCTATAGCTACTCTGATTGGCTAGCCAAATTTAAGATGGAGCTCTTTAGAGATAAGTTTTTTTCGATCATCGTCCAATTATTCAGCATATCCCGTTAGCAAGGTTAGGAAACCTATTTCATTTCTGGGGGAGAGGGCACCCGCGTATCTCGAATACAATTAAAATAAAACTCCGGGTTCAGGTAATGTTTCATAACTCTAGAGCTATTTTTAATAAGAAATGCTGATGCAAACTGAGATCGTTTCCAAAAAGAAAACGCGTGACTGGAGAATAATAAGAAGTTTCCCAAATGTTTCTGTTTCCAAGGGTACACTGAACAATGGCAACAAATTAAATCTAATGACTTAGCATGTTATAAACAACAACTGGATATCGTGGGATATATTTTCTTCGAATAATTTGCTGTCATTAATGGAACTTGCACACGGTTGGGGTCACAATTTTCAGGGCACACCACATTTAAAAGTCGAACGAATGTAAGTGTTTCAAATGTTCGTCATCACTTTTCTATTTTGATATTTAAGGAGTTGTGCATGACGAGATTTATAAGGAACGGTTATGTACACAATACTTATTCCTCCAAGTTTGCTGTAGGTTCTTGTACCCTGGGATAAGGAACATTTTTCTTGGCTGATTTGGTGTTCTATGCTAATCTATTCGGTGCCCAGGCCGAGCCCATTGGGGCGGACTGAGTTCTCCCGTGGAACTGCTTTAGTTGCCGACGATTTGACGCGGTCTCAGATCTGGGATAACGAATCTATCAGTATGTTCTGTCGCCGAAATTCTACTATCATTGGAGTCCTTGTAAGGTACTATGTTCTCTATCTATGTATCGCACATATTAAGTGCATAGATGTTTCAAATAATCTGAATGTCAGTTAGTGGTTGTTGAGAAATGTGTTAATGCAATACTTCTTATATGAAGAAATTAAGTTCTGAGATTATTATTATGAATGAGATTAATTAAGTGTTAGGAGCACGAGCATTGTTCTAGTCTTGTTGGAGACTGTGAGTGCTCGTATTCATAAAATTAATTGTTGGAATTTATAATGAGAGAATAAAAATTAGATGAATTTTTCTGGAAAAGAGCTCTATGTTACTATTGTTTTAATGTGTATTTTCATAGATATTGAAGTGGTTTAGTAGTATTTTCTTGATCTTTATCTTCTAATCTAGAAACAGGCAATTCCATTTTTTGGGAAGTCTATTTGACGTCGAGCTCTCAATGGTTATGGAATTAAAAATACGGCCTAACCTTTTATATTTTTATAAAAATATTGAGTCTGGTTCCTCCATCTCCTGAGACATTTTGATGAAAACTATCAATCCTGATTTCGCAAAGTGGCGTGGTTGATGTTGATATGACATGGCAGACCATGAATGAACTGGCTTCTCTTTTTTGACCATATTTTCAATGTTAAGAGATACAACCAGATTTAGCAGACTCTTTCCGTAGGTTGCATTTGGGCGATTATTCATAACGGAAATCATGTTTGTGAATTCTGTCATATTCACACACAAATCATTTTTAAATTCCATGGCCATTTCATCTGGCTGAGATTATTACGTTTGGAACTCTCCTTGAACATTTCATTTGTATTGGTATGTTGACCTTTATATAGGCAATTTAATTGAATTCGAACCTCTCAGGAATGCTTTGCGAGGAATCAGAATAGCAATTATCTCTTATTTCCTATAGAAGCGTAGGGTCGCGAATAAATGCAATAGAAAATCTAAATCGACATTCATAAACTCGACTAACCCCTTAAATTTCTTGAGTGGAGTCACAACAGAAAATTTTATTCTTCATACGAATTTTCCTCTTTCTTCATTGCTTCGTTCCACCAATGTCTTTATCTATAAAGAAAATAATGATACATCATTGATAACCATCGTTCAAAATCAGATTCAACACCAATGATATTCAGGACGTACTAGCAACCAGTTTGAAATAAGATTTATCAGATGAGCGGTCTGGCTCCAAATTCCATTTTAATTGATAAAACCATTCCAAAGTTTATGACTACCAATAAACTTGTTACAACCCCCATGCTCGATCCAGGCTGGAGAATAGTAACATCTGATCCCCATGTAATTTATCAAGGTTATGATGGATGCGATATATCTAACTTTGAGATGATTCCAACATCATATCATCTGAATCAATTGATCTAATTATTGAAAGTTGGGTGAGGTAATGTATTTCACGTTAAAGATTTACAAATAGGAACCCCAACTACTGAAATGGTTCATGAGGATGATTACCATAAACTCCACCAACTTAACTATGCAGTTGTTCTCAAATTTCAATCCAAGCTCATGTCGTATAGAACTAACTTGTACTCCAGTTATTGTTTTAAATGGCTGAAGTTTGAAAAGAACCAGCAAGTATTCTTCATTTATCATAGTTATCCCTAGCCGTAATCTAATTGATCAATGTCTCAACGGTGCCCTACCAATGCATAAATCAGTGGTTTATCGCACATTTGTAAATATCATCGCATCCAGAAATGAGAATTGCGATGTGATTGAATTATAGGATCAAAAATATCGATATTATTTTATCACGAAGATATCCTTGCTATGATGCCAACAAAAACTGCATAATTAAATATAAATGAGTTACATTAGGGCCCTCAAAGAAAATGGGTTCAATATTATGTATTTAAGAGCAAAAGTATCATTGACCTGAAGGGGGGGGGGGCACTGGAACCCGTTTTTGGTGAATCATATATTCTCGAATCTACTGAAGGGAGTTGAATTTTCGATTCATGGTATTTGTTTCACTTGTTTCAGCGCATTCGATGAATTCACATGAGCTTCTAAATATATACTTCATCTGTTGTGCTCTTGTATGTACTATGTGCAAGCTATATTATATTAACGAGGCTGATTTTGTGGGGAATACAACAAACTCGTTGCATTACTTTGTCATAATTTGTCAGGCTTCGATAGGTATTTTCTGAAATTCTGATTAATTATCTAATTGCCTTTTTAAAGACTTGAATAAATCGTGGTTTTCGTATTTACAAGGCCATCCTATCCGAACGACGATCTCACCTGTTTGTTGTAAAACTTACTTCTTTCCGATTCTTTTTAAGTCAGTTACGCATCGTTGTACATATTTGGAAGTGTGAAACTGACATGCTATTTAGACATCTCCAATTAATACCTAGCGTAACAATACCAATTAATCTATAAGTATTAATCGCGGCAAACATGTGTTCGTGGAGAGGTATACCTCAGAAGATGATTTCATCTTGTAAGTTCTTCTAAATAATATGAAATGTTAAATCATTGCCTCCCTTAATCCTCTGCTTTGTTTCTCTATTCTTCTTGTTAGAATTCCATATGGAAAAGAAATCATTGCGAATGTCTTTTGACCACAACCCATAATTCATTTCATCAATCATACAATAGATTTGAAACCCTATGAATGGAAAATATTTCGGCTAATTCCCATTAGGTTATCCCGGGTATTTTTGCCGCGGGAGGAGTAGATTTTATTATAGGCTGACAGCGTCTTTGCCATCTTGGAAGGGAGTTTCCTGGATATCATGGAAAACCCCATAAGAATGAAAAGAAGTCATAGAAAAATGGCTCCATAGGCTGATCGCCATAGTTGGTCTCGTTTACTAATCCTATTCTACTAGTCGGGTTTCAGATATGTTCCATATCTTTTAGAAAACCGACATTCTGAACGATCTTGCATTATAAATATTCTAATGGCCATGCGTAGCTTTGTTGTAAGTAAAATGTCCGTTTGATTTGCCCTATTAACTTATGCTGCACTCTGTACAAACCTTCACATTGAATTAAATTCGACCCATAGGAGACACAAATGAATATTTCTTAAAGAGATTTCCATGACTAATTTCGTTGTGATGAATATCATTCAAACAGATATCCTTCTCTTTAATGCTAGAAAAATTGGGCTCCACAAGTCGAATGCACACAGCCCGCATTGCAGAAAATGAACAAGGGTTAAGTGGTTAATAATTTGGTGGCTGTAACGGCTATAAAACTGGTTGTTCTTGGTCTTGTTGTACTAATACTGCTCCATCCAACAACAATATATCCCGGTCGCAGTACTGAATACTGCTGATTTGGTAACTCTGGAGGTATTAGCAGAAGATAGCAGCATCACAAGGGAGACAGCCTTGGACATTTCGTTATCTGCTTTATCGTTTACTTATTATTGCTTTGGTGATTCAAATCCCAACATATTTATTGTAGTAGTGAAGAGATAAAAAGGTTTAAAAGACAAATATAAATCAGTTAGTAAACTCTCAAAGTATAATAGTGGAAGCGATCTACTACTGCTAACTACGCTAGACCTATTATAGAAATCATACAACTTTACAAACTACACAAACAACCGGATTCACTTCCGAGAATCCGGATGTATAAAGGTCTCATGGCTGTAATATGAATAATAATCAATTTGGTATACGCCGATTTATCAGGAGTAAGACTGATCCATCCAACACAATTTTTTTTTCAAAACATAAAAGAACGATATTAATTAATTAAGAAAACATTTTCGAAATGAGGTAATATATATATAAAAAGCTATTTAGGGAACTCTACTTAGATTAAGGCGGCGACGACACCAGCAAGACCAGCGACAGCGGCAACAAAACCACCAGCATGGTGGTTAGCACCATTAAGTAAGGAGGAGATTTCTGTTTCATTTAAAGGTGGGGCAATTGAAACAGAAGCTGGTTCCTCAGAGGCTTCTGGTTCTTCTTCAGCTGCAGTAGAAGCTTGTGATTCTTCGGCTGAAGATGGAACAGTTGGTTGTGGCTCTTCGGCAGAAGATTCTGTAGGTTGTTCTGGTGCTTCAGGAGATGGTTCTGGTGCTTCAGGAGATGGTTCTGGTGCTTCAGGAGATGGTTCTGGTGCGTCGGCGGTAGATTCTGGGGCAGCGGTTTCTTCTGGTGTAGATGCTTGTGGCTCAGTTGTGGTGGAAGGAGCTTCAACAGTTGTCTCAGCTTCAACAGCTGCAGCTGCGGCCAAAGCTTCTTTAACAGAGTCACCAACGAACCAGTATGGGTCCCAAACACCAGCGGCTGCACAAACGGCAGTGGCAGCTTCTGTGGCGACGGCAACGTCATTACCCTTACAGCTTTCAGCGATACAGTTACCAATTAAGTTAGCAAATTGGGGCATGATACATAAACATCCAGTATCCCAGTATGGACATGGAGTTAAACCAGTGTTTTGGTCAACACATGGTTGAGCACAAGATGGAAGACTATCATAAACTGGGTCAGCAAAACCATTGATGGTTGCGGTTCTGGCAACGGATGGGTAGGTAGCATATGGGTTTTCTTCTTCTTCATCAGCAGCAAGGGCGAAACCAGCAGATAATAAAAAGGTACTTAAAAATTGAGTAGATTTCATTGTTGTAGAAAGCGAGTGTTGTTGTTTTGTGATGAGAAAAAAAGAATAGAAAACAAATTTTACAAGACAGAGAAAGGGAATTGATGTGAATTTATATAATCTACGGCCATGTGGGTTGATGATATTCAAATTAACGAGAAGAATTCTAGTTTCGAAGATTTCAATCCTAATTGGGTAGAAACAAGTATCGATTTGATTGAGAAAAGTTTATTTTGTAATTATTTTTTTTTTTTATTTTTAGCCCAAGGGATAAAAAAAATAAAATATTTTTTAATGTAACGTTGATTATTTTTTTTTCCTTGCAACATTCAATTATGACCCTTAATGAACTGATCTTTTTCAAGAGTACCACGAAATAATTTATAAACATTGGTTGGTTTAAATTATTTATAATTGACTATGTATAAATTAGGTTCTTATCTCTTAATATATTTTTCAAAAGTAACCTGGATCAAACTCAACTTCCGTCCTCGGAAAGCAAGAGAAGAAAAAGAAAACATGAAATGATTAATTCTTGGCGAACACCATCTGATAAAAAAAATTTTCCAATCCTAAACGATTCTTTTATTGTTCTAAGAAATTCTCTTTAAGCTTTGTGATTGTTTTTGTTTCTACGCGGCATAAAAAAAGTTTATTTCCATATTGTATGTAAATCTAAAAAACTGAAGAAGAAAATATGTAACATGTACACATTAAAAAAAATTAATAAGTCAAAAGGGATAAAACGAATCCCAAGATAAGTGAGGTGATACTACCAGTTTGTAAAGCAGCTAAATTTCCAGTACTTGTAGAATCTTCGGACAGATTACTAGTAGACAGAGCACTACCAGTTTCTTGCACGCTTGTAGTACTTGAAATGACCCAAACAATCTCTGCATCCAATGTAGTTAAAGGTTCGGCTGTTCCAGCAGCAGATGAAAGAGCGTCAGAAATTGATGCAGGCATCATCCATGTATTTGCACCTACGATATTACACAAGGAGGTAGCCAAATACCTTGCAACTTCAACATCATTACCTTCACAGTTTTGAGCAACACATTGACCCATCAATCCTGCCCATTGTGGCATAACACAGAAACATCCTGTATCCCAATAAGGACAGGGGGTGTTACCAGTATCAAATTTCACACAGTCTTGGGCACACAGTGGTAATAAATCAACAATTGGATCAGCAAACCCATTAATACTTGCAGTCTTGGGAACCTGAGGATAAGTAGCGTAGTCTTCAGCAAAGACGAAAGATGAAATAAATAATCCTAATAAAACTGTAATGTAGTTCATTTTGAGTTGGGTGATGATGGTTCAATCTAAGAAGAAGAAGAAGAAGAAGAAGTTGTTTCGCCTAAATATATAGAAATTGAAACTTAGGGGTTTAAAGTTAGCGTTTCCCCCTTGTGATCCCAAAAAAAAAAAAAAAAAAATTCTAGAATGATGAAATAGATAAAAATTTTAGATTTTATTGATAATGTGTAAAAAAATATTTTAAACAAAAGAAATGCTTGGACAGAAAAAACAAAAAATATTATTTTCTTGGTTAGTAACGATATTTCCACCAATCGGTTTCAAAGAATCTTGTTGGTTAGCATATTATAGTCTTGGAATAATACACAAACAAAAGTATTACTTGGTGACAAGACCAAATATGGTTGATCCTAAGTCCCATTATATCCGGTCATAATAGATGTGGGAATTTATCAATTGCCCAATTTTTCAAAGAGTTCGTAAGCCAAGGGGCTTTTGAATTGTATAAAAAATCTGAAAGAAATCCCGATCGGAATTGTTTCTAATTAAAAAATATTTGTTTAGCGAAAAAAATTTTGAAAAATAATTTAGCTTTCTCTTGGAAACTAAAGTTATCAGATGGCATACCGCCCTTTGAAAACACAACCCCAAAGTTTAAATAATTTGATTACGAGTAACTAGTTTGGGTGTGTTTTCCGTCTTGCGATAATTATAAGTCTTGTTTTCCTCTGATTGGTATGGATCAATTGCTTGTCGCTTCGCTTGGTCCCAAAAAAGAGAAAGCTGATTTGTTTACGTTTTTTGTTCTACTATATTTGCATACATTACTAATAATTACTTAATAAACTAAATACTTGTTATTATCTATAAATCAATACTCTTACCAGATTCTTCTGAAAATATCTCCCTTTCCTGATCCCTTTGAATATCTGCTATTTGGCAACATCAACCAGAGAACTAATGTAAATATAAACATCGCTATGAACAGAGGTAAAACAACGTATGTCCCACGAAATTGTGAGATGAGCCCAACCACAAATGGTAATATTGCTCCTCCACTTGAACCAAATGCGGTCATCACAGTTAACGAAATAACTGCAATCTTTCTAGGTAATAGGCCCTCCAGAACAACATAAGTTATCATTAATGGATAAATTGGTCCAATCGTTATACCTGCGAAGGTTATTGTGACAATTTCTATTGGTAAACTGGAAATAATCCAAGTTAACATGGCAAATACAATTGAACAAACAATCAAGATTGAATTTCCTCTTCTTGCTCCTATAACTTTATGAATCAATCTAGTCAACACCAATCTACCAAACGTTAATCCAAACCAATACCCAGAGGCAACATAACCAATAGAAGTATTATTATGATTTCTATAGTCTCTAAGGTAGGTCGTAATCCATCCACCAAATGCAACTTCAGCTCCTTGATAAAAGAATACAAATAAAGCAGCAACCCAAGTGGTAACATTCTTTAAGGATTCCCGCATCAATCCTTTATTCTCCGATTCTTCGCCGATAGGTACTTCATCCCAAGCTTTTAAATCATTTTGATCATGAACAAATGAAAAGTAAGAATTGAATGAACTCAAGAAAAATATCCCCAATACTACCAAATAATAGTAGTTCCATTTGAGACCTGCTTCCACAAAAGCGGTTGCAATCAAGGGTGCAACAGATGCTCCTAGTCCGTAAGAACCATGTAAATAACCCAAAGCTGTAGATGATTTCTCTAATCTTCCCATAAAAACATTATATTGAGAAACACAAGCACTACCACCAAGACCCCCAAAGAAAAACCCAAGAACAATCACCGGATATTTCAGACCAGTCAGAACTAAAGAATACATAATTATCGATGAAATATTTCCAAAAAAGATGGATTTTCTTCCCCATCTTCGGTTCATCTGATCTGAAAAAATGGCAACTATGATATATCCAAGTGCATTACTTAACCAGAGGGTGGATGCCACACTATAAGTAATATTATACTGTTTCTGGATGTAGTTCAACAATACCCCAACTGAACCATCAGAAAGACCTAATCCAAAAGCCCAAATTAAGCCCGTAAATAATCGAAAAATGTTCTTTGGAGGGTTCCTAAATCCAAACGGTTTCGGAGTTTCAACGATCTCGAATTCTTCTCTAGTTGTTTCTATAGTTTCATTTCTAGCTGCAGATTTGAATGGATTGACAGTGGACATGGAGGAATGTGATGCTGGTGTCTCATTTCTGGGGTTTCATTTTCTGGATCATTTAGAATCATTTTATAAGAAGCTGTCTCAGGCGGGTTTACGGGGTCGCTCTAATTACTCATCTGAAAAATTTTATGAATCTCCGATATTCTTTCCGAATTAGGAAGTACTCCCACGATGTAGATGTACCCCGGAATTTTTTCCGTGGAGAATTTCGGTGAAATAAAAGCTTTAGCTAGAACGGTTTCAGTAGTGATAAGGCTATTTGCAATGAAATGATTTGCTATATTAATATAATTAATCATCAATTGGTCATTCATTTCTTGAAAATGTACGCCTTTGGTTGAAACTATTTCAATTTCTGCTAAATTTAGAAGTTTTATTTATACGGAAAATATATACCCTCCCACGAATTGTAAAAAACTGAAGTTAATGACCCCATGTTGTTCCTTGGATTTAAGAACCCTACCGCTACTCATCCGTCTCTTATTTATTCACCTCCATCTAGCCAAATCTCAATTACGTTGGTGAATTTAACAACTTTGAAAATTTAAGGAAGGGTTTTACGACATCGATGTCGTGATGTCGTTTTATTTAGAAATTTCTTCAAACGCGTTGATTTGCGGGAAGGCATCGTTCATTCATTTTGCTTGGTGTTTTAATAAAACCAATTATATATATTTTCAATGGCATATAAGAGATCATATTCCAATAGAGGGTCATATAATAATCCAGCTCCTAGCAGTTCTTCCAGTAGTAGTGACGATGTTGTAATTGAATTGGATAAGAAAAAGCAAGTGACTATTCGTAAATTCAATAATATTAATCTTATTGACATTAGAGAATTTTATGTTGATAAAGATGGAGAGAAGAAACCAGGTAAAAAGGGAATCTCTTTAACCGAAGATACATGGTTTAAATTACTAGATTCTACAAATAAGATTCAAAATGCATTAGATCTTTTAAATGGTCATTTACCTAAAGATGTAAGACCAAGTGTTCCAGCACCTGTAACTAAAAAGGCTAAAATAGAAAAGAAAAAAGTTGAAGATAGTGATGATGAAGAGTTTGAAGATGTGGATATTAGTCAACCTCCAAAACAACAACAAACTGCTCGTAAGGCGCCAGCCGCACCTCCAACAACCGCAACTGATGTATTGGAAAAGCAAGAAGAACAAGAAGAGGAAGAAAGTGATGCTGATGAATAAATATAATACCAATAAGTTTGCTAAAGAAGGATAGGCTAATAGCTAGTAACATTGAATAATTTTATATTATAGTATGTAATTTGTGTTCATAGGATTATCTTAATTGGGATAAGTATCACGTGGGGTGGTTTTTTTGTTGGTCTCTTTTTTAATTTTGTCATTCTTTGCTTTGTGAGTGTTCAATTTTTTTTTTGGTTGTCAATTTTTACATTTCTCTCCCATTTTATTAATTTCACTTTTTCTTTATGATTTATCATTAGAGGATATAGTTATATTTATATTGATTGATTGCTGTTTCTATATATGATTCAATTAGTTTAATTAGAATATTCAAATAATCAACTTATAATATTAATCAATAACAAACAATGGGGAAATCAAAATATAAGCCAACAATAGCGGTTGCAAGTTGCTCTCCCATTGATTCCAGATCACGAGATAGTCCATCTCCAAGATCTACAAACATTGATGACAATAATTCCAATATAAAACACAGACAAAGTAATCAACATGATACAATCGGCAAGATCCCAAATATTGAAAGTGCAAATACTAGTGCAAATAACAGTAATGCTGCCTTATCTGATTCATTTGTAAATCCTGGTGCATACATTGATCATAGAAAACAAAACGACTTAGCCCAAATTCATTCATCTCCTGCAAGATATAGACGAAGAGCCACTCAGAATTATTCTGGAAAATCACCCAAAGCAGCTAGTGCTGATAGCAATCCAAAATTATCTAGAAGATTTACAGAGCAACCACCACGTTCAAATTTACCATTAACAAACAAAAATTTAGAAAACCTAATTACAAATTCTCCTTTAAGAAAAGAATATTCTCAAAATGATTCACCAATATCGCCTACAGCAATTGCAATTGACATGGACAAATATGCAAGAGAACAAAGAGAATTGACTCATCCAAATACTTGGGCAAATCCATTTCCCGCCATGCAAAATATTGACGAAAATCGAGAAGCACGTTATTATGATAGCAGCAATAATGACGACCAATATGATGAAAATAATGACGATGCATATTCAGATAATTCTTTGGAATTTGGGAAATCAAACCCTTCTTCTGAACATTCTAGTGATTCCACTTCATTAGATGATGTTTGTTTTCCAAATTATTATGATGAAATTCGTGGTCCTGGTGATCATGAAAAGACAAGTTATCAATGGCCAGACTTGAATGTTTTAGAAGAATTTATTAAAGAAGAAATCGAAGAAGCAGAAGCCGAAGGCGAACTTAAAGGACTCAATCAATCAGTCAACTTTCAACGGGATGTCATTCGTCATGATAGTGAAGATATGGGCAAAGCTCGGGATGACGTAACTGAAACAAGTCCTTTAATTGATAATGTCCAAACAAACGAAGTAGAATCATTAAGTCTGTTGAATCATTCAGTTAGAGTAAGACCCACACCTATTCAACCATGGGAGATGAAAAAAGAGAAATTACCAAGAATCTTGAAAAAATCTCTGCAAATGAACATACATCCTAAATTTAATCTGAAAACAGGCAGAGTTGACGGAGAGTTATGTCGATATACTTATTTCAGGAGTGATTTGGATAAAACAGTACATTCTCCTTCTATAAGTGGATTGATCTTATCTAAGTTAGACATTTCATCCGAAATGGAGGATGAAGAGGACGAAGAGGAAGATGATGACGAAAAAACGATTTATGAGAAACTTCAAGACCTTTTCCAACCCATTCATTATTCAGGAAAACTTTCTAGTATGCCATCTTCAGTTAATATCCCCCAACAAGAATTTATCGGCCCAACAAATATCCCCTTAACTCCCATACCAGTTAGTTCATCAAATCTTAATATTTATGCCGGGGATCAAAAGCTTCTGTCCAAGGGTACTCAAACTCCAAGACCAGGAACTGCCATGGGTTCCAGTAATGATATTTCCGGTATGACTGCATCTACACCCAAGGCGGAACCGTTTTGGTTAGATGTATTGGACCCTACCGAGGAAGAAATGAAAGTCCTTTCTAAAACATTTGGGATTCATCCTTTGACTACCGAAGATATCTTTTTAGGAGAAGCAAGAGAAAAAGTGGAATTATTCAAATCATATTATTTCATATGTTTTACATCATTTGATGTGGTTTATGAAAGAAGAAAACAAAGAGCAAAGGAACAAGAAAAGAAATTGACTAAATTACAAGAAATGTATGAGAATGCAGTTGATGATGATAGTATCTATGGAACCACGGAAAGAAGATCACGTATATGGAGTTATATAAAGTCAAAGTTTACTGGAAATAAATTGGAAAAGAGAGCCACCACACATTCATTTATCGAGAAACCTGGCAGTTCATCTCATAAATCACGTCATAAGAAAGTTAGAGAAGGTGAATTAGCACCATTGAATATGTATATGATTGTATTCAAAGATGCGGTTATTACATTTCATTTCTCCGTTACTCCTCATCCTATTAATGTTAGAAGAAGAGCAAGAATGTTGAAAGAATACTTGACTGTAAGTGCTGATTGGATGTGTTATGCATTGATTGATGACATTACCGATTCTTTTGCCCCCATGATTGATACTATTGAAGCAGAGGTTAATTCTATTGAAGATGCCATTTTGAAAATGCATTCGGGTGATTCTGATTCTGATGATGATTCCGATTCAGATGATGATTCTAATGCTTCATCCCTTCGTAGTCCAAAATTATCTTCATATAAACGTCAACAATTACAAAACCGGGGCAGAACTAATAATAATAAACTGACAGTCGAGAATGTATTTGTTTGGAGAAAAAGATCTAAATCTACAGTTGATAATCATATTGGGAATGTCGTGAAGAGGTCTTCACGTGGAGCATTATCTGCCGGTTCATCCAAATCAAGTTCTAGTTCAAAATCCACATCTTCCCGAATTTTAGGATGGAAACGTAAAGGGGATATGTTAAGAAGAATCGGTGAATGTCGTAAACGAGTAATGTCAGTATTACGATTATTAGGTTCAAAAGCAGATGTTATAAAAGGATTAAGTAAAAGACTTAATGATACCGAAGTTTCAAGTACTATGAATAAACAAGAAATTGGTATGTATTTAAGTGATATTCAAGATCATATTGTAACAATGGTACAAGCATTAAATCATTATGAAAAATTATTAGCAAGATTCCATTCAAATTATTTGGCTCAGATCAATATTGATATGACAAAAGTCAATAATGATACTAATGATGTTTTGGGAAAGATTACAATTTTGGGTACAATTGTCTTACCAATCAATGTTGTCACAGGGTTATGGGGAATGAATTGTATAGTACCTGGACAAGATTATGATGGATTGGCTTGGTTCTGGTCTATTATTGCATTTATGATCTGTTTTAGTATATTTGCCTACAATTATGCTAGAAAGGTTACTGGTTTATAGGGAAGATTCTATCGTTTTAAATAGTTTTATCTGTATTTATTAAAAATTCACATGTGAGAAATTTTTCATAATTTATTTTAACAGCGAAAATTTCATAATACTCACCAGCACAGGGATCAAATTTATAAACTTCGCCATCAATTTCATTTTCAATTGGCATTGCAACTAACATTCAATTCAACCAAACAATACTCTTCCCATCATGAGTCTTCAAATGTCATTGGTGTTCTGCACCATGGTTGGTCAAATGATTATCCTTTTCATTCTTGTTTTACCATTACCACAAATGATTCGTCAAAAAATTGTTGATTTAACTTTTGTAATTCAAAGATCACAAAATTTCAAAGTTCTTGTTGTATTTTCAATCGTATTAATGGGATTACAATTCATGGATTGTATAAATAGATTACATAGATATTCTGGACGTTCAGATGATCCATTGCTTCAAAGTGGCAATCTTATAAAACATTCCATGACTTTGAATTATGATCAATTGGCAAGTAAATTCTATGCCCAAAGAAACCTTTATTTAAGTGGAGCTATTTTATATTTACAAATGGCTATTGCTACTGTTATCACTATTGTTAGAAAGTTGGTTCAGAAGGAAGCTGAATATAGAAAATTGGTTCTCAATTCTGCATCAACTGAAGAAGATGATAAAGAAATCACTGAATTGAAACATTTGATTGAAGTTAAACAATTGGATATCGATACTTTAAAGAAACAAATTAAAGGATTACAAAGTGCTTATGATAGTTTATCTCCCGAACCTAACACTACGAATAAAAAGTCTGATTAAAAAATAATATAAACTTATACAGTATATAATCATCAACCTAAAAAATAAAACATCTTATTGGATCAAAAGTGACTACTATAACTTCCACTAACTAGATTTCTAAATGTAGGATATTCTCTAGTTGGATCATCATTATCCAAAATTGAAATAAAATGAGAATCACAATCATTCATCTCAAACTTAATTTGAACTCCTGATTCATGTTCAGAACCAAGTCCATTGGTAATGAACCTTGCAATTAATTTCTCTTCAGTAATACCTTTACTAGGATCTAAAATCAATGCATCATTATATCTCCAAGTAATTCTATTCTTCTCCTTATTGAATGCACCTTGTGGTTTAGAAGATGCCGAAGTAGCTTCAATATCGGTATTCAATGCCACTGATACCACAAAATTTTCTAAAATCACCCGAGATTTCCATTCTGGATTCAACCTAATACTAACCATTAAACTAGATTGATGAGGTTCATATTTCCAAATTTGTTGAATCACAATTGGAACTTGATTATCATCCAAAATTGCCAAATATTTCATTCCTCCTAAAGTTTTTGAAATAATATAGGATGGAATTAATTTATATGTATTATCATTCAATTGTTCCATAAATGATTTATTAAGCAGGATTTTCTCATAATTTTGTGGAATCTTAATCAAAATTGGTTCACTTGGTGCAAGATCACTAGGATTGGATTGATGATAATTGAATGCAACTTCTCCCATAACTTGCGATTTCACCAATTTCCCATCTTTAAATCTAGCATTAATCACTTCGGCAACCGATGCATTTAATCCAATATTTTCAAATTCATTGTTTAAATTATGATGCTTAAAAAGATCGGTATTTTTCAAAACAGAATGACCAGTATTTTGACTAGATAATGGTTTAAATGAACCTCCTGTTGATGCTGGTGCAATAAAAGATTCTCTTGCCGGTGGTAAATTATGAAACATTTGGGAATGTACGTCTCTTCTTGCAACGTGCTGCTGACGGGAAGCATCAGGCAAAGGAGCAACTTGATCCTTTTGTTGGGCAACTTTTCTGGATGGAGGTGGTGGTGGAACAACTGGGCCAGCATTATAATTTCCATTTTTAGCTTGGATTTGTTCTTCCTCCTCCTCCTCTTCTTCTTCTTTTTCAACCGGTGTAAGTTCATCAAACCCACTCGATTCAATTCTAGGAGTAGAAATTGGTTTCTGATCGTCACCAGCTTCAAAACTATATTTCCCACTACTACTTTGTCTTGATCTTGGAATTGATAAACGAGCTTCAGAATCCGTTGACATCCTATTCAATGCTCCTGTTCCATGAGAAATTTCAACGGGGACTGCAACTCTGATTGGTGAATATGTTGTTGCACCACGTTGATCAGGCTGGGTGTTCAATTCATGTCTTTCCAATAAGGATCTTCTACGTCCAACACCGGTAGTTGGTTCTGGACCTTCTTCATCGGAGGATGCTTCTTCATCCGTGTTTTCATATTTAACTACATTTGGTGAATCATCAATCAAAGCAGGTGCTGCTTTCTGCTGGATGTTGGCCAGTGGCAATTCCGAAGTAGAAGGTTGTCTTTCGGGTGTAACAGCAATGATATCATTATTGGCATGAGGTAATTTTGGAGGTAATTCTGGTTGATCCTTCTTTTGTGGTGATGATGGGATTGGAGGAAGGTGTTGCTTAGAAGAACTTCTGTTTTGTTCGGAAGCTCCTAAATCTGATCTTGTTGTTGATGCACGAACTGAGGATGCGGTTGTTGACAAGGATGCATTTTCAGGAATTGAAGATTCCATTGGATTATGTTTATCTTTCTTTTTTCTTCTGCCGAATATTGAACCGACTCTTGACTTTAATTTGGATTGTTTCTTTACTGGCGTTGCATGTTTTGATGAAGATTCAGATGCGCCAGTTGCTTGCTTTTTCAACGAACCCGGTTTATTTCCAGTGTTCCTATCTAATTCAGTTTGTTGTTGAATCTGGTCATTTACAAATCCTTGCTTAGCAGTTGGGTTAAATTCCGTATTGACTAAATATTTCAATTGATTACTCATTTCAGTATCTAATTTGAAACTCCCCAATAAATAATTTGTTGAATTTTCATTATTTTTCAAAACTTTAGTTGCTTTACCATTATGAATTTGAAAGAAATTTAATATGATATCAAATAATAATTGAGTTTCAATCTTTTTGAAGTTTTCAAGGTTTTGAAAACTTTGTGGAGCTTTATAATTCCATTGCATTTCTGCATCTCTTTTATTTTGTTTTAAATTATCACTTATTTCTTGTAATTCTTGTCCATTAATTAATAATTCAGAAATTCTAACATCTTTTTCAATCAAATCTTGTAATGGATTAATAATATCTGATCTAACTTGTCTATGAATTGATTCATTACTTTGAACTTCAATCTGAAGTGAACTAATAAGACAATTCAAATTGTTTGGGAAATTACCGAACCCTTTTCCACATTGTTTACTAATTTTAGTTGCATCACCAACCAATTGTTTCAAAGCTTGATTATAATTCAATAATACCGTACAATAATGGTTGAAGAATGATACCAAATCTTTGCTGATTAAATGATTTGATGCATTAATAGCATTGGGGATAATTAAAGCTGATTGATCTGGGGGTTTTGATGTTAAGATCGTGGTTGGAAAATTGAAAGTATCAATATTTTCAGTCATGTCTATCCTTTAAATTGTCTATTATATATCACTTTCTCTTTTAGTTTAGATTGATGATTTCCACTAAGATTTCAATTGATTTATAGATGTATACTGGTTGATTGATTAGACACACTTGATTTATTCGTAGTGTTCCCCTTTTTCCAGTTTGACGAGGGGTTTCGTTGAAAAATGGACAACAATATCCTGCATATAAATCTGGAATCGACGGAGAACAAAACTCTTTTGCTGGCCAGTTTGTCTAGTCTCTCTTATTGTTTAGTCTGGGGTAATTAAATACCGAAGGCAGTAAAGTAGAAAGACTAACCAAACCAAAACTAGTTAGAATTGGCATTGATCAGAGCATGTTTGATCTTTCCGCAATCGCATGGCTATCGTCTTATAGTAACCAAATGAGTAAGGTGTACAAGTAATATTGAGATTTAGATCCTAAGCCTTAGTTTTGAAAGATTCGTTGACTGAAATTAAAAAGAGTTTAATTAAAGAAAACAGGATTAAAGATGATTGAAATTACTACAATAATTTCAATTCGATACTATAGAGACTGCTGAAAAAGAATAAAGTATGGGATTTCGTATATGTTTGGATTTATAATGTAAAATGATACCCGGGCCCATTCTCTTTCTCTCTCTTTCTTATCAATTGAAGTCAGATAACAATACATACAATGTATGTCACCCTGTTTAAAATGATAAGCCGTTCTAAGGTCAAGAAAAATTTTGAATGAACTTTGTTATTTTTGAAATTGTAACATCTTTCTCTTTTAACCTTATTAAATATCTTTTCCCTTCATCCTAACTCTCCCTGCTTTCCCTCTACATCCCCTCCAAAAAAGTACCTTACGATGCTGTTTTCGGTTTTCTTTTTTTTCTTATTTAAAACCCGCTATCAGTATGAAGGTTAATAAATATTTAAGTTGAAAGATATGAAAAACCAAGCTTGTTTTTTTCTTGTCTTGTCTTCTTTTGACAATCTTTGGTTCTAGAAATAAAATTGGCTTTTATTTCGTATTCCATATATTTTATGGATTTCCAATGGGCTTAAATTGTGGCATATAAATATAACGAGGCATAACCTTCGGTTATTGGTCCATATCTCATCGCATACAGATTAACCGGATATATTTTTAAATGAAACGGTTGTTATATTAATCTTTCTTTTCATGTGAGGTTGTGTGTATTCGCTTATCTTAGATTTATTTCCTTCATTGTTCTTGTTTAGTTGTTTTTTTATTGTTTTTACGGATAGAAATTCCTGCATATCGCTTATCAGTATTTTATTTTATAAGAAAAAAAAAATAATTATTTGCAATCTTTTAATCTTTTTAATTGGATCAGATATATTTCTTTAACCTTTAAGAAACAAAGGTCTGTGCTTTTGATAAATAAGCGAAATTAGATTTTATTATACCAGCTAACGATAAACAATTCCCTTCGCTTATCTAAAGTGGCTTTCTTTCAATTATAAAATGTCCGTAATTTCTTTGAAAATTATTAATTATTAAATTCTCAAATTCTCTACACAATCTCAACAAACCAGAACATAATCAAAAAAGAATGTCTGATAGTGGATTAACAGGAACAGGAACAGGTGGTGATGTGTTCAAAGTCGATTTAAACCAACAATTCGAAGGAGCAGATATGGTATGGATAGGTGTATCCTCCGTCTTAGTTTGGCTCATGATACCCGGGGTCGGTTTACTTTATTCCGGTATTGCCCGTAAGAAACATGCTTTATCTTTATTATGGGCCTCCCTTATGGCAGCATGTGTCACAGGGATCCAATGGTTCTTTTGGGGTTATTCTTTATCATTTGCTCATGATGGTTCTAGTTTTATTGGTACTTTACAAAATATTGGTCTTAAAGATGTATTAGGTGCTCCAAGTGTTGTTTCCACCCTTCCAGATATTTTATTATGTCTCTATCAAGGAATGTTCGCTGCCGTGACTGGGATTTTGATGGTTGGTGCCGGTTGTGAGAGAGCTCGTTTATTCCCCATGATGATTTTCTTATTCCTTTGGTTAACTGTTGTTTATTGTCCAATTGCTTATTGGACTTGGAATCCAAAAGGCTGGTTAGCAACTTTAGGTGCACTTGATTATGCTGGTGGTGGACCAGTTCATGAAAATTCTGGGTTTGCTGCATTAGCTTATTCATTCTGGTTAGGGAAAAGAAAAGATCCATTAACTAAAAGTAAAGTACCAAAATATAAACCCCATTCAGTTACTTCAATTGTATTTGGTACTGCATTCCTTTGGTTTGGTTGGTTTGGATTCAATGGTGGGTCCACTGGTAATGCATCTATCCGTTCTTGGTATGCTTGTGTCAACACCAATGTTGCTGCTGCAACTGGTGGATTAACTTGGATGTTTATTGATTATTTCAGATCTGGAGGGAAATGGTCAATGGTTGGAGCTTGTTGTGGTGCCTTAAGTGGTCTTATTGCAATTACTCCCGGTGCTGGTTTCACTCATGTTGCTTTCAGTTTAGTCTATGGTGTTGTCGGTGCTACTGCTTGTAACTTTGCGGTTGATTTGAAAGATATCATTGGAATTGATGATGGTATGGATGTTTGGGCACTTCATGGTATTGGTGGTTTTACTGGTAATTTATTAACTGGTATTTTTGCTGCTGATTATATTGCCATGATTGATGGAGTTGAAATTGCTGGTGGTTGGATTAATAAAAATTGGATTCAATTAGGTTATCAATTGGCATCTTCAGTTTCAATTGGTGCTTATTCATTTGTGGTTACTTCGATATTATTATTGGTAATGGATAAGATTCCAAAATTAAGAATCAGATTACATGAAGATGAAGAACTTTTGGGTACTGATTTAGCAGAAATTGGTGAATTAGTATATGAAGATGGGGATGATGTTTCTTCAGATCATCGTGCTTTTGTATTGGAACCAATTAGATCCACTAAACCAGTCACTACCAATCAAAATAAGGAACAAACTACTATGCCTGCAATTGATGGAGTTTCAGTTCCTGATCATGAATCAGATGATTCAAAAGATAATACTTCTAAAAATTAGATTTGTTTGTCAGTAAAATTTTGTCTTTCGTTAATAGCTTTCGTTTAATAATAATAATAATAATGTTTTTACTAATCGCCTAATCATCCATATATGTTCTTTGTAATGAAAGTGTAGCTGTAAATTGACTGATTTAGTGATTTGCACGAAGGTTGGCTGCAAATTAGTAAGGACTTACATACCCTTCCCCCAACAAGATTTATATAGATCTTGGGTATGAGAAGACTATCTGATCAAACATAACAAAAACTTCTATCGATTAAAGCTAATTAATAAATATATATAAACTATTAAGGAATTAAATAAATAAAATTTGATGTTCTCACATCATATAAAATCCCTTAGGATTCTTTTTCAACTTTTTTTATCTCCAGAGTCATGAGATACTGTTTCTCTCTGATAGCTATGGTCTAAATGACTTTCAGTATCATTCGCTTCCTCTTCTTGAATATCTCCTTCGTTGTCCTCACTATGATTCTCTATATCTGGTTTTTTATTTTCAGCATGAATCCATTTCCTCATAAAATTAACTAAAACATTTGCAGTCATAACTTGTTCAGCTTGATATAAAACTAATGGAACTAAAATAATCCCTAATTTTGGATTATGAGCTCCATATTGAGATGAAACAAGTGATACACCCAATGCTGCCGTTTTAGCTGGTCCACAAAGCATAATTGCCACAGTATCTTTTCTATCATAATAAAATGGACGGAAAAACATATAACTTAATTTATATAACCTTGTTGAATGTTCATTTGGTTCTTGCCAAAAGAATACTTTAATAAAATATGGTCTAGCATAAAGATAAGTTATAACGGTAAAGAATAAATAAATTCCAATATTAAAAAATACCAAAAAGATAATTGAAACATGTGAAACTTGTTCAAATGCTTGTTGATAAAATGCCGTGGAAAATGATTGAAACATAATCAATAATAACATAAATGATCCAACTTTCCCTAATTTGAAAATTGACATTGCCCATTTAGTTTGCTTGGGGAATATATTTTGAATACATTGACCAACAAATAATGGAATGAATACCGATAATCCTAATTGTTTCATGGTTTGAGCATATAAATCTTGAATAGTAGCATCCCCCTGAGGTTGATGACTTGGATTACCAAAACCCCATGTCCCTCTCATATATAATTGTAATAATGCTGGAGTTATAAAAGCACCAAGCACGTTCCCAATGAAAACTTCACATAATGTAAGAATATCATTCCCTTCAGCTAATTTTGTCATAACCACATTGGAAGAAACAGTAGTTGGACATGCATGAGTTACAATAAGTCCAACCAATAACCATTCATCAATCTGAGCATTATTTGAAATTTTAATCCCCGTGGCAATTCCATAAATTATAGAACTTGTAATTAAGAATGACATTGATAAAACCGTGAAATGAGCTCTCCAATTGGATATATTGACTAATAATGATTTAGTTGACATTGATAATCCACTAATTAAGAAAATTATGGCTACTGCTCCATAACTGATTGTATATTCTGCTCGTATTAAACCACCTTGTCTAGCAAAATTGGGGAAGGAATGAGCTAATGCAATGAAGACACCTAAAAAGACAAAAAACCATTGTCCTATTAGGAATGATATCACTTTGGCTGGATATTTATATAGTTTAGTTTGTTTAAATTCTTCATATGTCATGATGATTCATTTGATTTTCTATGGGTTTTGTATTTTTCAGTATTTGTTAAAAAGAAATATCAGTAAAAGGATTATGGATATATATACCCTTTATATATTCTAATGTTGAATCCAACGAGTTGCTCCAACTTGTGTTAAATGAAAATTGGCACCGGTCCGTGTATTTAAAACAATGTGATAATAAAATTTTAATCGGAGTTTTATTGAAAAAAAAAAGAAATTGCGGCTGAATGGGAGATTAGAAAATTTGGTTTCGGATAAATTTGGTTCCGATAAAATTATATAGTAAAAGTCACGTGATGACTAGATTTATCGGATCGGAGATTGTTTTTTTTTCTAGTCGAGCGAAAAGGGTTTTGTAACTCCGGGATGTCGTGAACCATCACACCACATAGTGAACGAATGAATGAATGGCGATATGGTTGTTCATCTGAATGCGTGTGGTGAGCATGTGTGGTAACTAGTGTATGTATATTCCAGAGTATTCGATTTCGACGGTGTTCTTTAGAATGAAGAATTTAGTTTCTTTTTTTTTTGCAGCAATTCTTGGTAAATTTATTCTTGAGTGAAAATAGTCTACGAAAATCAAAGAATTAGAAACAAAAATTAACATGAAAAGAGTTGTTTAATGGTCTCAAAACTAAACTTATATCATAAAGATAATATAAAGCTATTTAATTTCGTCTGATAACTTCTTCAGTTTATTTGAATACCTCTCTTTTACGGGTTGGAGGTTAATCATTACACAGAAAACAGATTTTGTTTTACCATAAGTAATATTATGGATTTTACCTATCAAAAATGAACGAATGAAGACATACATTTCAAATGTGACCATTCAGAATACCAAGAAGTTTGCTGAATGATTGGTGTCTGTTGTAAGAGAATAATCGCTTATTAAAATTTCTCAACTAAAAAAACTGATTTGCTGCAATCTGCCTTCCTAATTAGGAAATAGGTAAACAATAAAAAACCAAATTAGATTAAAATAAAAACATTCAAATACTGAACATCATCATCATCATCAATTGCAATCGAAAGAAGAAGAAGATCTTTTTTTGGAAAAAGAACAATTCCCCCGTATTAAACTTTCTTTTTCAGAATCAAAATAGAGATAAGATATAGGAACCATTGAACTAAACAGCGTAATTATGAACAGACTGGGACATTCACAACCAATCAATAAAGATTTCGTCAATTACTTCTGGGGTCCAGGAGATTCTGGATTCAAAGTTATTCAAACGAGGATTAAAGATTCATTAATGACATTAACAGAATTGATTAATTTCTATCAAGAAAAGGTAGCAATTGAGAAAGAATATATCAAGAAGCTAGAACGGTTAAATAATAAATTCCCAATAGGATCTCATGAAACTGGTACATTAAGAAAATCATTAGATAAATTAATAATTGAAAATCATCAAATGGTTAATTTTAATCAAAAATTTATGAAATCAATAGCAAATAATAATCTCGAGAAATTACAAGATTTTAATAATATTTATCGTGAAAAAGCACTTAAATTAGATCATCATATGAGTAAAGTAATAATAAGAAGAAATAATGCTTGGAAAGATTTAGAACAACAACGTAATAAATATAAAACAGAATGTGTTCAATTAAAAGCTTTAAGATTATCAATTCAAACTACTTGGGGTAAAGAATTAGAAAAGAATCAACAGAAGTACAACAAATTAAATTCAACAATTACTGCAACAAGAAAGAATTATCAAATTGCTTTGGTTAATTATAAAGAAATTAATGAAATTTATTTACGAGATTGGAATATATCACTTAATGATTTATATAAATTAGAATTAGAAAGAATTCAAATTTGTAAAGTAAATTGTTTCAATTATTGCAATCATATTGCAACATTATGTGTTGATCATGATCAATCAGTTGATTTAGCAAGATCAGTATTTGCTCAAATTCAACCAGCTAAAGATTTACAGGATTTTAGTGATATTTATGGTACTGGATGCAAAATATTTAAAGATCCTGAATTTATTGAATTTATGGATGGACAAGAAGAAAAGTCATCAGAATATACTTTGGCTGACTTAAGAAATCCCGATTATGTTCCAATACTTTCCAAACAAAATCTGACATACTCACTGTCAACAGGTTCAAATGCAGTAGTCAATAGTTGTTTGCCTGGAGCAAACTCTATTGACAAACAATTACCACCTGTTATGCAACCTCCCATGCCTGGTCCTAAAACACCTTCTCCGGTAAGAAAGGCACCAACTAAAGAATTTGTTGAAGAACCAATAACCCAATTCAAATCTTATTCAACTTCAAGTGAACCATATGATGTGTTTTCTGATAAAGAAGTGTTTTCCAATAGCAATCGATCTTCAAATTATTCTTATCCAACTACCTATTCCAATTATTCCACCAATTCTTCAGAAGATCGACATTGGGCATCACCTAGAAGAAAGGAGAAACAATTACAACAGGTACAAGAACAAATAACCAGAAGATCAACTAATGATTTTGGAAAATCAATACCCAATTTATCAAAAGCTCCTGAAACCCATAATAATAAAGTATCTATAGTACAAGATTTTTCAATAGATTTCATTGCTAAAGCTCTTGAAGATTTAAAATCAGGTGGAGATGGAGATGTGAATCAATTTAGAAGATCAGTCCGTCGTGCTGCCCAAGAGAATTATGGTGCTTCTTCTCCTAGAAGTCGTACGGCACCAACCACCCCTAGAAACACCAGATCGGATTTCGTCAATGATAGAAATGAAACTGCAACAAGATATGAATCTATAAACTTCACCCGTCCTCCTGAATCATCAAAACCAAGACCAAAATCAATGATTATAGAATCAACAAGTTCGCCTAATGGGATAAGTAGAACATTACTGAATAAAGAAAAGACAAGAAGATCTTATTTAAATTTAAATTCTGTAATGGCAACAAATTTAACTCCAATAAATAAGAAACTTTATATTGGGAAAGCAAAAGCAAGATATTCATATAAACCTCAACATGAAGGTGAATTATTATTTAAGAAAGGTTGGAATATGTATATTATTCATAAACAAGAAGATAATTGGTTTATAGTAGAATTGGGTTACAATTGTCTTGATTCGGTAGGTATGATTGGTTTAGTTCCTGGGAATTATTTAATTGAAGGTGATGATATCTTTTGATTGCTCATGTGTGTGTATTATATATGTTTTTCAATTTAGAAGTGATTTTATTACCATTCCTATTGTCTTTCTGCCTCTCTCTGTATCTCTCTTCATCTTGCATATTGCTGTGGCGCCGCACTGAAAAATTGGATTGGTAAGACTGTGGGTTTGTTGCGAAATTTTTCAAATACAATTTCTCTCCTTCTCTCTTCTTATCAATACACCCAACCCAATTATGACTAAACCAATTGGAAAACCAGAAGTAGTACAACCATACTCAATCAAGAACCTACCACCATTAATTGTCGGCGGTGCAGTCTTCAACACCCAATATTCCGAAGATCCCCATTCATTACCCGTGCCCGAATTAATTCAAACCGCATTTGACAATGGATTAAATGCCCTTGATACTTCTCCATATTATGGCCCATCTGAAGAAATCATCGGGAAAGCATTGAAGAAAATCACATATCCTCGAGAAACTTATTATATTTGTACAAAAGCCGGTCGGATCAGATTGAATGAATTTGATTATTCTAGATCTCATGTTAGGATGTCAGTTGAAAGGTCATTGAAAAGATTAGGGACGGCATATCTTGATTTAGTCTATATGCATGATATTGAATTTGTTGAAGAAGATGAAATTTATGAAGCTTTAAAAGAATTGAAATTATTGAAAAATGAAGGAAAGATTCGTAATTTTGGTATTACTGGATATCCCGTGAACTTCTTATATAAGATCGCTCTCGGAGCTAAACAAAATCCCGAAATTGGACCTCTTGATGCCATATTATCATATAGTAATGGATGTCTTCAAAATATCAGATTATTTGCATATTACGACAAGTTTATTAATGAATGTGGTATTCAAAAACTCATAAATGGATCTATTCTATCCATGTCATTATTACGTTCAGATAAAACTCATGATTTCCATCCTGCCCCGCAAGAATTAAAGGATACAGTATATGATATCGCACAAAAGTTATTGAAAGAAGATAATGTAGAAATGGCCGACCTCGCTACTAGATTCGCAGTCAAGGAATGGTTATTCAATACCACTTCGCAATCAGACACCCATGACTTGAAACCAAATCCAAATGTCGGGATTGCATTAGGAATGACAGATGTTAAAGAATTAAAAAGTGCTATTGATAATTATTGGGAAATTAAACAAGATTTAAATAATATTAATGAAAAAGATGCGATTTTGGTGAAGAAGGTTCAAGATTTACTTGGTGATAAACATTTTAATGAGATTTGGCCAAGTGGAATTCCAAATAGAGATTAAATGGATAATCCTCTCGAGATTTTTATAGAGTATATGAGTGGTCAATGAATGTTTTGTCTGTTTTAAAGATCGCGCTTTGCCCGAAGTGATTCCTATACCAGGCCATCGTTTTTAATGCTTGGATTATTATTCGGTTAAAACTCAAGTAGAGACGAGAAAAAGTCAACCATATCTATTAGTGACCATCCGCAATACAACAAAGTGCATTAAATATAATCTATAACTGGATATCGTCCTAATCTGAAAATCCAAATTCCCCAAGTTCTTTTTCTAAATTCTCAATCGTATCTTCCAACTCCTTTTTATTACTCAACAACGAATCCAATTCATCAAATCTTCTCCCCTTAGTACAATCCTTAATAAGATTCTCCACCAAAAATTTCTGTTCATTCATAACCATCAATTGTTCCCTCATTTCTCGAATTTGTTTCTTTGTCAATCGGGGAATCTCGGGGGTGTTCTCCTTTTGAACTCGATTTAATTCGATTTGTTCTTGTTCTCGATGAACTTCACTAATTTGTTTATATTGGATGATATTATCTTGTAAGAAAACGGCAATACTTTGATATATATTACTGATTAGTTTTTGATATTGATTGTATTTCGGATTAACCAGTATAGTATCGGAATTTTTTATAAAGAACCTATCTCGGAATTGAATAACGAACCCTTCGAAGTCTTTGAGAATTACCATTAGTTTACTTCGAAGTTTAGTTTTGCTTAGTTCATCATCACTATAGATTAATGTTTCATATTTTGGAAGTAATACCTCTATTTGTTTCTTTTGTAATAAAATCGATTCATACATCGTAAATATAATATCTTGAATTTCATCATCCTCATGTCCTTTATGTTGAAGTTTCCAATCGTATAATAATGCATTCTTACATTCTCGACAACATCTGAATTTTATCGATTCATCATGTAATATCATTTCAAAATGGTTCCTAATATATAAAGAATAATTCAATTTGGGTAGTTTTTCCATTAATTTAGATATTGGAACTAATATTGAACAACTTTTACGAAATCCATTGGGATCATCACAGACGATTTTCCCACATAATCGACAATGATGTCTTCGTATGAATAAATTAAACCTAACAAAACATATTGAACAATTGGTAACATCAGTATCAGCTTGCCAATTATCGCCTCCAATAATTTCTTGTTCATTCTGCAAGAGTGGTTGATTGTTGATATTAAAAAAATTCCATCTATTATTGCTATTAGTCGGATGTTTTTTAAATTCTGTTTCGACTAATAAAGATGTCAATTTGATGAAATTCTTTTGGACCTTATTTCTATTCAATTGTTGAATATCTACCTTTGCTTGTCTATTGAATTTGAATTGCACTGTCAAATCAGTATAATTGACGGTTGTCCCTTGTTTTAAGTCCGGCTTATCGTAATAACAATTCATACAACATCTCCCCCATACTCCACCACAACTTGACTCATATTGAGGGGCTTTGGGTTCACCATTCACGGGATTTCTTAATCTAACTTTATAATGAGTATGTTCATTACAAAATAATTTCCCACATTTTCGACAATTAACAATTCCATTCTTGACATTTAATGTTTTATCACAATTTTTAATATTACATTTCGAAGATAAATCTTGCGCTTGCGTTTTCCAATGAGATCGTATGAGTTTTGCAGAATTTGGTTGTGAATCCTTACTCGGACTCATGGCAGTTGCAGTCATTGGAATCATGAATTCATTCTGTTCATCACTCAAACTAAATCCTTGATTGAAATATGTAATCTTATTCATTTTTCGTTTTGTAGGGGTGATATTTGCTTGTGGCTGAACTATATCTGATAAGTTTGCTGATATCGCTTTGTGTGGACTCATTGAAACACGCAGACTACCAGGAGAACCGGAATGCATATCATCTATATGTTGATTCAATTGAGAAAGAGTAATCATTTGGTCATTACATATAGGACATAAAAGTGGTCCATCATTGTTCTTATTTGTACTACTTGAAGTGGTATCTGATTGTGAATGAGACATTTTAGGGGCATCAAGTAAAGACGGTCCATTCCCTAGAACTCGTCGATGACCATTGGATTGATTCTTAGTCATGATTGGGCTTTGTTCGTGTAAAAGATGTTTGATAAGGTTTTTTACAACCAACAGTCGTTTTGAATCGCTCTCTTTTTTTCTTTAGTGGAATTGGTAGCGTTGCAGTATGCAACTTAACAACTTCGTTATCAGTAAGAGGAATATACACACGGTGAATAAAGACAATTCTAAAAAAAGACAACCTTCTATTATTAATACTATTAAATAAGATCTATGCAAATGTGTGGATATATAAAGAAATGTTCTAATTAACTTTAATCAATACAATTGTAATATCATCTTCTTTACCACCTAAATACTTTTGACCAGTTAATTTACTTAATTCTTGAGCAAAAGCACTGGGGAAAGTTGGATCTTTTGAAACTTTAACAACTTCATTAACAAATTCTTTTGCAACCACATCTAATTTCTGGTTTTGTCCTTCAATATGATCTTTTAAGAATATTTCAACATCTTGTGCTATTACATTATCTGTTACTCCATCCGTGGCAAACATTATTATATCATCTTTTTGTAAATCCCAAGTATATTCATCCGCTAATGCAGGAGTATCAATAATATATCTTCTACCTTCCATTTCTGCTTGTTTAACAATATGCCTTGGGATCTTAGCTAATTGATATGGAGTATTGAAATTATGAGTTTGGAATTTTGTTTCATTAATTAATTTATAATCTCTAAATACCCCACACCAAGAATCACCCAAATTAGCTACTTTCAATTTCTTATCCGGTGACAATATACCTAAACATGCAGTAGTCCCACCAATCTTAACTTTAGGAGATTCCATAACTTGATTAAAAGCATCATCTAATAATTGTTTGGGTGATAATTCTGATTCATTGGAATCAATTTCAAAATTTAATTTCATTGATGCACATAATTCTCGAGAAATTGCCGATGAATCATATCCTGCTTCTGACCAACCTCCAACACCATCAGCCACACCAATTGCTACAAATCCTTTAGGAGATTCTTTAGATACAAATAAATTATCTTCACCAGTTGGTGATTCTAATGCAGCACTTGAATTATGATTATTTCTTTTTTTAAATAAATTAGATTCTTCCCGATCTTTAGGTTGATAAGCTACTGCTATATCATAATTATGAAAATTACTTAATACTGAATCAAAATTGATTGAAGAAGCAGTTGTTGTTGCTGCCCCAGCCGTGGATGATGCTGTTGAATATGATTTTGAACTTCCATTTGAAGTCCATGATGAAGAAGAAAAACTGAATTTTCTCTTTGATATTGTTGATTTCAATGCATTACGAGTAGTGATTGGGATAGATCTCTTTGTTAATATTGATACTAACATTGATATTACAATTATTGATAAATAAATTAAGAAGTTTCGTTTAGAAATCATCGTACAAATTTATATTTATTTTTATAATCAATCTTCATCAAAGTTTCTTTTTTTTTTTTTGGAATCGTGGATTTTTGTCATTTTTGCCGCCGCAGTGTTTACAATTTTGTTTCTCTTCACTGCGACACATTGGAAATGTTACATGTCACGTGAGTTATGTCTTGCATCTAAAATTTCTTTTTTTTTTCTGTCGTGGACAATTCCGGGATTGTTGTTCTTCGGTGTATTCTATTCACGTGATCATCTTCCAATCAAAACTTCAATTGTGTTTTCTTGTTTATTCCTTTAAGTGAAAAAAAAAAAAAAATTATCAAACTGAAAAAAAATTACTTCGAGTACTTCTACATTTACAAACCTTATAGATTGTTGAACAAAAGATGTCTACCTTTAACGTTATAAGATGGTCCTTCTTAGGTGCCGGTGTTGTTTACGGTGCTCTCCACAGACAAACCTTAAAATCTGCTGCTGAAGAAAAATCAGTTGCTTCTAAGTTTGCTCAACAACAAAAGTTGATTGATGAAGCTAAAGCTGAATATGCCAGATTAAACCCACCAAAGGCAGCAACTCCTGTTGCTTCTGGATCTATCAACTGGGAAGATCCAAACTTAGATATTGGTAAAGCATTAGAATCATTAATTGAAAAATTATAAACTACAAGAAATCATCATCATCATCATGATGTATTAATCTAGATAGTTTGGGTTATTAGCATTATTAATTAATTATTATTATTATCATTTCCTGTTATCATTATGTTGACTATTATTACCAAAAAAAGAATGATGTTTTCATAGAGTTATTATTATTTTCATTTTGTACACTAGTTCTGAACTTTACTTAAAGAAAAGTTTGAGATTGAAATACGTTTTTATTTTTGTTATAAGCAAACCTGAATACACATGTATATATTTGTCGAACGAATATATATTCATAAATATGGTCATATATATACTTAACCTAATTGAATGTATTTATTTTATTGAATTGATCTTAGAGAGGGAAACACCAAAAAGCGAGGCTTCCAATAATGCGTCGTTATCCAATGATTCCCGTTTATTACTGGAACAGAAACTATACCTCTATCCTTACCAACCTAGCCTTAGTGTACATATCTAAGGAGCGTGGTATCTATCCCGTTACCATACTAAGTCAAACTTTGACGACATCTCTTAATTTTTGTATTTGCGACATTTTTCACTTCCATTTAAATTTTCAAACGACATTCTTTGCGTGGGGAGAATCCCACAGTGTGTGACAACCTCGGTTTATTCAAAAGGATGATTAATTTATTCAAACCAACAATATTCTTTCTTAAAGGAAGAACTTCTTGTATAATCTTTACTTCATAAATGACTAGCGATAGATCTGATAAACAGTTGCCATTCGCAGATGCAGCAACAATAGGTATGTAACTTATCCACTTACTATGGATTTTCTAGTAATCTAATACTAACTGTTGAGTGTTTTAGTCCGTGCACATCAAAAGGATGCTTATGTTGAATCACAATATAGATCACATATACAAGATTTCTTTCTGATATTAAAAGGACAACGCTTTATTAATGCATATCCACAAGAGATCACTGTGTTGGCCAAAGCACTTTATTTACTGCTTACTACTTTAATTGGAGCTAGAACATTAGGAGAAGAATATGTTGATCTTATCTATGTTAATAAATCAGGTAGACGATTACCTAAATTAATACCAAGATTAGGATTTATATTATCGTATGCGATTGTTCCTTATTTAGTGAGTAAGATTATTAAAAAGCTTCGAGTAAAACAGAACGAGGATGATGATGAATCATTTGAAAATCCAAAAGGATGGTTAATGAGTATATTATCAAATTATTATAAATTACTTGATACAATACTTAATATTCATATTGCAATTTTCTATTTTAAGGGGGAATTTTATTCACTTTCTAAAAGAATATTTGGATTACGTTATGCATTTGGTCATAATAAAGATAATCTGAAAATTGAACAATCAAAAGGAAATTATTCTTTATTAGGTGGGATTATAATTCTTCAATTTATTGTTAAACTTGTTATAAGTTTAAAGAATTATAATGATGATTTAATTAAAGCTGCCAGGGGTAAGAAAGATGAATTAGAGACTACATCATCAGAAGATAGAATTGAAAGTATACAACAATTAGTCAATTTAAGTCATAATTATGATTCTAATTTGATTATAGATTTATCAGATGATAATCAATTACCTTATTTACCGGAGAATTCTAGAAATTGTATGTTATGTTTATCACCAATGGTAAATCCATCTGCTGCTAATTGTGGTCATTTATTTTGTTGGGATTGTATAGTTGATTGGATTAGAGAACATCCTGAATGTCCATTATGTAGACAGCAATGTTTAGAACAACATTTGCTTCCTTTGAAGTAACATTCTTTATATAGACAGGCTCTCTACTTAATTCCACACTAGATATTGATCAGATCCTCGTAGTACTGCAAAATAATAAACCCTGAAAAAAAAAGTTATTAAAGTGTTTGTTTAAAATTAGAATTTAATTTTTAAGCTTTATATTTCTTTCTTCAAGTGAAATCATGAATGAGTCAAAAGGTTATTCGTTACCTTATTCCAGAGGTACACATGAAGATATCGGAACAGAACATTCACGAGATGAGAATTATACCAATACTTTCAAACCAAATAAAAATAAATCATTACTTGGCCAACTCACGAATTTCATAGAATCTTATATCAATCAATTAACTGAGTGGTCACTTAGACATAAGAAAACATGTCTCTTATTAGTCACATTATTCTTCTTGTCAATGTTTACAAATACCCCATTTATACCTCATTTCCAACCAAAAGCTCCCAAAGTGGTAATTATATTAGCTGCTAATGAAGGTGGTGGTGTATTAAAATGGAAATCCCCACAAGAATGGTCAGTGGAAAGATCATCAATTGCTAACAAAAAAAACTATGCCAAGAGACATGGATATGGATTAGCTATTAAAGATATGACTATCAAAAAGAGATATTCTCATGAATGGAGAGAAAGTTGGGAAAAAGTTGATATTATGAAACAAACAATGAGACAATATCCCAATACTGAATGGTTTTGGTGGTTAGATTTACATACATATATTATGGACCCATCAATCTCATTAGAAGATCATTTCTTGAATGATTTGGAGAATGTAACTTATAGAACCTTGGAACATTTTAATCCTCTTGGATTACGTCCTGATATTCCATATGTTGATTATAATCAACCTATTGATATGATTATTACTCAAGATTGTGGTGGATTTAATTTAGGTTCTTTCTTGATGAGAAGATCAAGTTGGACAGAAATGTTATTAGATATTTGGTGGGATCCAGCATTGTATGAACAAATGCATATGCAATGGGAACATAAAGAACAAGATGCATTAGAAACATTGTATTCCACCCAACCTTGGATTAGAGAAAGAGTCGGGTTTTTACCATTGAGAAAGATTAATGCATTCCCACCGGGGGCATGTTCTGATAAAGCTGATGATCCTCAATATTTCTATAAAAATCATGATTTTGTCATTAATATGGCCGGATGTGAATGGGGGAGAGATTGTTGGGGTGAAATGGAACATTATAAAGCATTGTCAAAGAAACTCCAAAGGAGATGGTGGAAGTTTTGGTAAAAGGAATTTATAGAGAATATTGTATTGTAACATAATAAACATATATCATGTAACACAGGTAGCTTAGTCTAGTTGACTCTTCCCTATGAATAACCCAAGTCTCTTATGGTTGAGCGTGTACTACACAAAACCTCTTTTTTTTTTTCTAACTTTCTGACTTTTTTTTACTTCTGGTTGTAAAAAAAGTTAACCCACCAAACACAACAACAACAATAAACATCTCTCAAATTTCATCTCCTAAGTGAAACGGGAAGGGTCAAGCGAATCAAGAAATCAAGAGAGCTACAATGTCAGATAGTAACTGGCTTAATGAGAATGCATTTAACAGTCCTGTAAATAACACTTCAGCGGGACAAGGTTCAAGTAATGATGATTTTCTTAACTCCATATTCGATCAGAACCAAGGGCAAAGTCAACCACCCCAACAACAACAACAACAGCAACAACAGCCACAGCAACAGCAACCAACTCACAATCTAGGTGCTGATATTTTTGGTCAACCACAACTGGAACCAAGTCAATCATCTAGTTATTCCTCCCAGACTCTTAACCCTCAGATGTTCATAAGACAAGCACAGGTTCAACAACAACAAGCTAGACAGCAAGCTCAACAACAAGCTCAGCAACAAGCGCAACAACAAGCACAACAACAAGCACAACAGCATGCACAACAGCAGGCTCCGCAGAATCAGCAAATGAACTACCAACCAAGTCAACAGCAGCAACAGATGAATCAACAACAGATGAATCAGCAGCAACAATTAAACCAAGGCAATAAAGAACAATTTTATAGAATGAAACAACAAGTAATGCAACAAAAGATGCTACATAAACAACAAGAACTTCAAGCTCAATCTCAGAATTATAATATGTCTCCCCAGAATGCAGCTCAATCACCCATGAACATTCCAGATACTGGTAATCGTTCTCAAGGTCAAACCCCACATACTCAACAGGGTACCCCTGTTATGCCAAGTAATATTCCAGGTAATATTCAAAGAAATGCCAGCCAAGGTAGTGCTTATAATGCTGGAACACCAATGAGCAACATGATGTCCCCACAAGTAGGTACAGCCATACCTCCTCAACAACAAAACCCAACACAACAAGTTAACAAGACTTTGCAAGTTCAAATGCAAATAGAGTTATTTTTAACTACATTGTATGACTTTATGAGCCGTCGTGGGACTCCCATTCCGCCAGCTATTATGATTAATAATAAGAAGATCAATCTTTTCATCATTCATATATTTGCTCAGAAACTTGGTGGTCCTCAACAGTTGCAAAGATTTATTGAACAACCATTCAACCCTCAACAACCCAATTCACCATGGTATGTGATTGCACAAAGACTTGGTTTATATGAAGGTTTGAATACTCAAGATCCTAGTGTACGTGAAAGAACAGATCGTGAAGTATGTAATTGTTATGCAAACTATTTACTTCCATATGACCAATATATTTTAACTGCTGATGGATTGAGAGATATACAACAGAGAAAGACCCAATTTCAATCTAACATGATCGCCAAGTATCAGGCGTTGCACCAACAGCAACAACAGCAATTGCAACAACAACAGATGCAACAGCAGCAGCAACAACAACAGCAACAACAACAGTTACAGCAGCAGCAAAGTAGACAACAACCACTCAATCAGATGTCACCGGCTGCAAGCATACCATCTCCGGCTGTTGTCAATCTTGCAGGAGGAATGGGACAAAAGCCAAGCCCAATGATGGCCAATGCACCTACTCCACTGCAACGGAAACCTTCAAGAGCTAGTAATCCATCCACTCATAATTCACCAAGTATTGGGAATTCACCATACGTTCAACAACAGCAATTATCACGTTCTGGAAGTAATCAACAACTTAACCTCCAACAATCTATGTTAATTCAAAATCAACTCCTAAACAAACAAGCTATGGCCCAACAACAACAAGCACAACAGCCAGTAGTGCAGCCCCAACAACAGCAACAAATACAATCGCAAATTCTTCGCCAAACTTCTCAAACTTCCCTTGCAGCTACTGCAAGGCTGGTATCACGTCAAAGTCAACATTCACCCATGCCACAACCGCCAATGAGCATAGATGCTAATCGCGCCAGCCAACCAGATTTAGCCACAACTGCTCAAATGGCATTGAAACAGGAAGTTAAGAAAGAAGAAGCAAATATTATCAAGAATTATATCCCCTTTAGGAAAGTAGTTGATACTCATGGTCCTTATTCAATTAAAGAACTTTCACAAGTTGCTAATGAAATTGAAATTACAAAGCCGGTATATTTGTTTGCACCAGAATTAGGGGCCATTAGTCTTCAAGCATTAATTATGGGGATTAAGAGTGATACCGGGTTGAATAATGCTGAAGTCATTAATGCATTGAATACTTTGCTTGTAACTACGTCTGATACGAGTTATACTTTCAGGATTGATGATTGTTTGGAATTATTGGATTCGCTTTCTGCGCTTGGAAAAAAAGTTTTGAATCGGATTGTGAATGGTATTTCTAAAGATGATGAATTTGTTGTTTCTGATGTAACGAAATTGAGTTCGACTGGACAAATTGATAATATTTTTGAAAAATACGTATCCAATGGGTCTCTAGTTGGTGAAGATATTAGATATGTGGTGGATTCACTTACCGGTGAAGTTGTTTCTGACGGTGAAGAAGATGATGATTCAGATATTGAAATTGATGAGGTATTTTCAGTTAATGAGCCAAGTTCAACTGCCAGCACCCCCGAGCGTCATACCAATGAGGTGGCTTCATTTTATTTGGCGGATTATTTAACGGCATTACAAGAATTTAAGGATGAGAATAAATATCATTTCAGTAAGATTCAAACCAAGAGTGCTGTGGATGACCAAGTAATGTTAGTGGATCAATTGATTACTATTACGATGATTTTAAGAAATATTTCCTTTTCCGAATTCAATAAAAAGACATTAGCTAGTAATAAAATATTCAAAGATTTATTATTTTCAATTGTCAAAAACGTTGGATTAAATGGTTCCAAATTTGTATTCAGTAGAAAAAGATTATGTTTATTAAAAGATTGTCTTTTAATGTTGGATAATATTTCCTTTTTTGTTGATTTACATAGTTTAGAAGAAGCATTTTTGGCATTTGCATTAATCAGTTCTTTTGGTCCCAAGATTGAAGATCCTTTTAGAATACCTCAATGTAGTGTTGAAAGTCATTCATATTTCCCATTTGGTATTGATGCATTAACTAAATTATTAGTTAAAGAACCACATAATCGATCACTTTTACAAGCGGTTTTAAATGGAACCTTAAATGTTAGTTTAACTGCTAGTTATACTAACAATTTCGTGGTTAGTGTTTCAGATCAAGAATATACCCGAAAATTAGTCATGGCCTATTTGAACAATAATAAGGACGGTTATAAATCCGGTGTATTATTAACAAGAGCTTTCCAAATGTGTTTAAGTATTATCCCATTCGATGCTAACAGTTATGAATTTTCCAGATTTATTTGTGTCCGGGCTCCAACAATTTCACAAATGTTATTTGGAGTGAAATTATTAATTGATTTAATCCCCATTGATGATTTAAATACTCAACTTAATCGATTATCATTATTATGGATCTTACATAATCGTGATTTAATTTTATCTAATTTTGCAAGAGTTGTAGTTGCATTATCTTCAGAAACGGGGAAATTTGCTCGTGAATCAAATGAATATAAGATATTGACATTAGTATTGACAAAAGCTTTAATTGTGATTAATTCATTGGTTAATAATGTTCTTACCGCTAGAGGTTTAGAGAATGCCAAGGATCATGAAGAATTGATAAAGAGTTTAGAAGCGGTTTATAGTTTGCCGAGAATTACTCCTGATGTTCATTTAACTTTGGATATATTTTTGACACCTGTCATTGATACTAATTTAGGAAAGGAAGTTGTTCGTTTACTTAGATATTTGAATGAGTTGACTAGTCCGGTTGTAGCGGATGAAGTTGAAACTTAGAATATATGTATTTTTATGTAATATTGAATTTTAGTTGTTTGTTTTTAAATTGTAGTCAAGGTTAGTGAATTTCTATAAAAAAACTATCTACAACACTCAGTCAAATTAGAGCAAACCTAATTTTTCCATTCTAACTTCTACAGCTCTTCTATGAGCTTCTAAACCTTCAACCGCAGCCAAAGTCATCACTGCTTTACCAATACTCTTAAGCCCCTCCTCAGTCACATCTTGAGAAGTAATAAATTTCTGATACGTAGCAGTATTAACCCCTGAATATTGTCTAGCATATCCATAAGTAGGTAAAGTATGATTAGTCCCACTTGAATAATCACCACAAGATTCTGGAGATAATGCCCCTACAAATACCGACCCAGCATTTTCAATTGATCCCGGAACATAAGAACCGGCATTTTCAATTTGAAGAATTAAATGTTCAGGAGCATATTTATTGGATAATTCAAATGCTTCTTCATATGTTTTGACTAATAAGATATAAGAATGGGATAAACATTTAGCCACGATTTCTTTTCTAGGTAAAACCTCAGCTTGTCTCTTGACAGCTGCTTCAAATTCAATTATCTTATCTTGGGATAATCCAACACCAATAAGAATAACTTGTGAATCAACTCCATGTTCAGCTTGTGAAAGTAAATCACTAGCCACAAAATCCGCATCCGCCTTTTCATCCGCAATTACCAATACTTCAGAAGGACCAGCTGGCATATCAATAGAACATAAAGCTTGAGTATCATTTTGTACATACATCTTAGCCGCGGTGACAAATTGATTCCCGGGACCTAATATCTTATCACATTTAAGTACACTTTCAGTCCCATATGCCATAGCAGTAACCGCTTGTGCCCCACCGGCCATAACAATACATTTTGCCCCTAATCTATGAGCAACATATACAACCTCAGGGGTTAATTTCCCCGTAGCACGTGCCGGTGGGGAGGCGATGATGATATTCTTACATCCGGCGACTTTTGCAGGCACACCCAACATCATGGCGGTAGAAGGTAAGACAGCAGTACCACCTGGGACATATAACCCAACATTTTCAATTGGTTTTGCGAATCGAGAACAAAAGACTCCAGGAGAGGTTTCAATGGTCATGACTTCTTGTTGGGGTAATTGAGCCGAATGGAATTTTTCAATATTTGAAATCGAAATATCAATAGCTTGTTTCATGTCTTCGGAAATATTCATTAATTCTTGAGGGAATGGGGCTTGCAATACTGGGGTAGTTAATTTAACCCCATCAAATTTTGCCGTGAGTTCGATAAGTGCTTTATCACCATTTTGTTTTACATTTTCAATGATAGGTAAGACTAATTTCATAATATCTGCAGTTTTTTGCACTGGTCTAGTCATGGCTCGGTTAACATCTTCAGAATATGCCTTGATGTCATCAACTGTAATGATTTCCATCTTGTAATCTTCAACTTTAGTTTCTTCCGTAGCTTGAGGCTTCTTCTCAATATAGGCTGGTTTAGCATCACCTTTACGTCTTGAAACTTTCAACGATTTAATATCCAAATTCTTTTCAATATCAGCCAATCTTACTCCATGTTTAATACACCAAACCATAGCAAAATAAAACAAATCAGCACATTCCCAAGAAACTTCCGATTTCTTATCACTTGCATTCTTTTGTCCTGCATCGATCAATTCATCTAATTCTTCTTTAAGTTTCGCAATTAACAATCCTTCATCATCAAATAATCTCTTAGTATATGACCCTGCTGGTGAATTCTGTAATCTATCATATAAAGTATTATCCAATTTCGCCAATCCAGTCCCAACAGACTCACCATCACATAATTGATTATCACCAAAACAAGTAAAATTATCTTCACGATGACAGAACCCATATCCAACTCTAGGTTCAACTACAAATTTAACCACATCAGAATCACAATCTCTTGATAATTGTACAAGAGTCTGGGTAGCACCACTAGTTTTACCCTTATACCATAATTCATCACGACGTTTTCTTGATTGATAAACCCCGACTTTTTCTTCAATTGCCGCGATGATAGATTCCTGGGATGAATAGACGATCCCCAAGGCGGTGAATGCTGGGGCTGGGGTGGTGATTAAGGTGGTATAAAGACCATCGGGTCTGTCTGTAGTTAAAGTACTGACAAATAAGGACGAGATTGAAACTTTATTTGAGTCTTGTTTTTTGGTTGTTAAATTTTGAGTGGTGATGATTGGAATATAACCACCAATGGCTAATTTATTAGCTTGATCTTGAGATAATAAATCATCTTTGATATAAATACTTCTATTTTCATTGGAATTGTATTGTTTTAATTTATCATTAGATAATTCCTGAGTGAATATAAATGATGATTTTGAATTTAAGATTTCTTCATTGACTTGATCACTATCAAATTGAATACCAAATCTAGAACTTGGTAAACCAGTTAAAACTACAAGATCTTGATACTGTGATGATTTGATAAATACTTGTTTAATACCAACGTTTAATAATTCAACAGCTTGATCTGCAGTGATATCATTGGTAATTGCATCAACAATAACTTGTAAATCATGGGGGAATTGTTGAAGAAAATGTTTTGAAGGTTTGAAAGATCCAAATGGGAATAACAATTGACCTACTAATGAGTAAGTGGATATGTTATTAGTATCTTGTGGTGAAGATACCAAAGGTAATATTGGAAATGTCATTTAGTATAAGCTTGGCTATCTGAACTATAGAAAGGAAAGAGAAGGAAAGAGAAGGAAGAAGTGAAAAATTTATAAACCAATCCCTTTTTCTATTCTTCTGCGCGGTTAAGAAAATTTTACGAGTCAGAAAAAATTAAAGTGAGTCATTTTTCACATCTGGATGATTTTTTATAAAATTGATAAATAATTTGATAGGCAAAAAAAGATAACAGCATACATTATTTTGAACCATTTTACACGACTAACTTAGTAATAAATGAATCATCTAGGCTATCGCCCTGACTTGGAAGTCTGGAGCAAGTTTCACTCCAGAATCCTATCCATATTGTATTATGTCACTAGACATAGTTATCATCATAGAAAATCACTACAAGTAACTACCTGAAGAGAGTTAATAAAATCACCATTAAATATGTATATTATTTTTTTTAATCACACACAAATTCTCTATATATAAACCTATCCGATGGATATATATACCAGTTTCTTAGAATATTTATAAAAAAGAAGTCTACTTTAAAAATTAAATTCTCCTTTAAATTGATTTAAATCCATTCCAGGTTTAACCAATTCCAATAAATCTCTTCTTTCCATTGCAATGAAAGCTCTCTTCAAAGTTTCAGTCAACGAAGTAGATTGATTATGATTCAATGTTGAAACATTAGTATCCACTCCTTCAACTTGATGCATGGAAAGTCCACTTAATAAATGTTCTGCCGCTTCTTTATAACATCCAATATTAATACATGAAACCCCGAGATTATATCTTGCTCTCACAAATGTTGGTTTTAATTGTAATGCTTTAAAATATGCATCCACGGCTTCTTCCGATCGATTTGAATTGGCTAATGAAGCACCTAATCTATTCCATAATACTGCATCATCGGGTCTGATTGATAGGGCCGCTTTAAAACAATCAATTGTTTTATCGAATTCTTCATTGGCATAAAATAATACTCCTAAACCCATTTGAACATCAGCATCCATATTGGCTCGATTAGGGGATAATTGAGCGGCTTTAAGGAATAATTCCGTGACACGTTTATTTAAAGAAAATCGATCTTCATCAGTTATAGATGGATTTTCTTGTCTGGCTTTATCAGAAACTTGAGGATATTTTGTAGAAATCCAACGTTCTAATGTAGCAAATGCAGCATTATCATAACCTTCATTAATATAAGAAATCGCTAAAGTCATTAATGCTTGAGGATTTTCCGGATTTAATTCTAAACATTTTTCTAATGCTGAAATCCCAGCAATTTCTTTTTCATTTTGAGTTTGCACCTCACCTAATTTTAACCAAGCATTTATATGATTTTCATTTCTTTGAATTGCGGCTTCAAATGCCAATGCGGCTTCTGATAATTTTGCTCCATTTTCCATTAATTGTAATCCAATTTCATAAGGATCCATATCTTGAGGTAAATCAAGAAATTGATTATTGGTATGTTCTTCAAATTGATAATCACCAAAATGAGCTCTTGTTGATACATATTTAGCAAAATCTCGTTCCCATTGAGTCATATCTGCCGGGAACTGATCTCTTTGAGTATGTTTAAATTCTTCATATTGTTGATTAATAAAATCTTCACTTAATTCTTCTGAATTTAATCCATCCCAAACTTCTTGAAAAGTAGCTTGATATTTATCATCAATTATGATTTCAGAATCAACATCCTCTTTAGCAATTTCTTCAACTTTTTCTTGTTCAGTAGTTAATTGTTCAATTTCTTTAAATTGATTATCCCAATCAACATTTTGTTCTTGAGATTGCAGTTGTTGCTGTTGTTGCTGTGGTTGTTGCAGTTGATGCATCATATTTCCACCCATCATAGACATACCCATCATAGGTCTATAACCACCGCCCATCATCATATTTGGTCTAGAAGTGGTATATTGTTGAGCTTGAGGTGGAGGTGAAGCTACATTTTGATGAAATTCTGAGGACCAGCCTGCATTATGAGTTGTGATTGATGAGTTTGCTTGTGTGATTGGAACAGCATTAATTTGAGGAGGAGAAGTTTTAAATTCATTAGACCAGTTATGTTGCTGTTGTTGTGAAGGAGGAGAATGACGTTGAATAGCATTTAATTCATGTCTCATTGGTTGAAATTGAAAATTATTTGTAGAAGAAGAAGGGGAATTATTCATAAATTGATCTAAATTCTGTCTATCTCTTAAATTCATTAAATTTTCATTTTTAAATCCCTGGTTGTTCATAATCTGTTGATTAGAAGAACTTGCTTGTTGTTGTAATGATCTATCTTGTTGAGCATGTTTATTAAATTGGGAAATAACATTATTATTGACTGAACATTCAGCACCACCACCAACAAATGACATATTTTACTTTACTTTTTTCTTTATGGGAGATATTAATGTGACTATACAAATGATAGTTGGGAAATAACTTAACGATATAGCTTCGGGAGATATGAATTAAATAGAATTAACTCAAGAATTAAGAACTATTGATTTTGAATTATAAATTTAAAAGAAAGAAAGAAAGAAAGAAAAAGAAGGAGAGAGAGAGAGAGAAAGAAATTGATTTTATATTTCCGGATGAATTGAAAGTTTAAATTTGAATGTGATTTCTATAAATTAAAAGGTCGTGTAATATTAATCAAAAATAATTGCCATCCCCACCCCTTTTTTTAATTAAATTAAAAAATTAATTTTTCTATTTATTCGGGGAACGCATTTATAAAATTACCGAGTATTAAATCACCACACACCTAACAAATCTACTAAATAACATTTTTTTTTCTTCTCCTTTTACCGAGGAATAAATATAAAAAACTACATCAGAAATCAGAAACATTTAAGCCTCTCCATATAAAGTATTTGTTCACCTACAGCAGTATTAAATTCAATAAAGAACTAATAAATGTATTTATATATTTCAACTTATCTTTTAATTAGATATTTACATTACTTATTGAAATGGGTATTAAAATGTGTAATTAATGAATAACCTGATGATGATATCTCTCGGAATCTTTTAACTTAATTGGGAAATCAAAGAAAAAGAAAAAAACTCTAAATTTTTCTTTCTTTCTTTCTTTCGCCGCATACTACAGTACTTACACTCTCTTGTATCAATTGACACATTTTCAATTAAATAGTCATTAGCAATTTCATATTAATAAGTTACATTCAAATGCATTTGCCATACATCTCCTACAGCAAGAGCGTATACATATGTACATACCACACCCTTTGTTTACATTTTTCCTATTTTCAAATAAACTAAATCAAAAATACTAAATCATAAATCCTCGGAGGAAAAAAACTGGCTAAAAACATGAAATATGTAACATCAAATTAGAAACTTAAATTATAAGCATAATACTTCTATATTTAGAAGGAAAGGCGTGCCAATTCTCTCCCAGTCAGACCTAATCCGTTCAACACCCTCAAAGGTTTCACAGGGAGGGACTGGAATTTTGGAAATCTAATCGCAATTCTCCCTCTCTTTTTACGTTTTGCGTGCTTCTCTAGCTTATTCTTAACTTTGTTTGGAAAACTTCTAGAAACTAATGTAAATTTATATATCAATAATGAAACTATTGACTCTTGTTACTGTGATTAATCTCTTTGTAATAAAAGACTCGGCTTATATAAATTCAACAAGAATTTGTTAAAATTTTGCAGCAAAAAAACGTTCATCCGAAATTGTTGCAAAAGTTCACTATCAACTACCTCACACATAAGGTTTTCAATTTCAATTGTTCTATAGTTTACTTGGAAATACAAAGTATACATCTATGGCAAAGAAATCCTAACTCATCGTCCAGTTTACAGCTAGAGTATTTACAAACAAAATTTCAAAAATCGATCAATACGTTTAAAATCATTACTTAATACAATAAAAAATCTCTATTATTAAAAAGACAAAAGTCTCTCTCTGGGTCATACAAGTAAATACAAACTATTAAACAACTATAAACAAACTTAATGATCAGCTTTTGGAGCATTTGGTAATCTTTCCAATGCCGTCTTAATAGCATCAACACCCTTTAATAAATCTTCTTCAGAAATGACTAAAGGTGGAGCTAATCTAATAATATTATCATGAGTTGGTTTAGCCAATACACCCAATTCCTTCATAATTAAACATAAATCCCATGCAGTTCTACCGTTGGTCTTGGTATCATCAATAACAATTGCACACAATAACCCTTTACCTCTAACTTCAGAAATAATACCATCAGATTGGGCTTTTAATTCTCCTAATTTAGATCTTAATAATCCACCTAATTCTTCAGCTCTTTCAACTAAAGTTTCATCCTTAACAACATCCAATGCAGCAATTGCAACTCTACAAGCTAATGGATTACCACCATATGTTGAACCATGAGATCCTGGTGATAAAGTTAACATAATTTCTTTTGAAGATAAAACAGCAGAAACTGGTAAAATACCACCAGAAATAGCTTTACCTAATAAGATAATATCTGGTTTAACACCTTTGGAATGTTCATAACATAACATTCTACCAGTTCTACCAATCCCAGTTTGAATTTCATCACAAATTAATAAAACATTATATTGTTTACATAATTCTTGAACACGAGGTAAATAATCTTCAGGTGGGACAACAATACCAGCTTCTCCTTGAATTGGTTCCAATAAAATAGCAGCAATCTTATCACCAGCATTCTTTAAAGCTAATTCAATATCTTCAATCACACCATATCTAATATATTGATTTTCAGTTCCAGGAATCTTGGGACCAACCCCTTTCAAATAAGGACCAAAATTAGCAGTGGCATCTTCATCAGTAGACATAGAAATAACCCCCAAAGTTCTTCCATGGAAATTATTAACTGCCGATAAAATAATAGCTTCATCAGCTTTGATCCCCTTTTTGACATATCCCCATCTTCTAGCAAGTTTTAATCCAGTTTCAACAGCTTCAGCACCAGTATTCATAGGTAAAACCATTTCATAACCGAAATATTCAGTAATATATTTAGCATATACACCAAAGACATCACTTGAAAAAGCACGAGAACATAAGGTTAATTTTGATGCTTGATCAACTAATGCTTCGACGATTTTTGGATGACAATGACCTTGATTAACGGCGGAATAAGCAGAAAGGAAATCTAAATATTCTTTACCTTCTGGATCCCAAACATGAGCACCTTGAGCACGGGAGAATACTACTGGTAATGGATGATAATTGTGAGCGGAATATTCTGATTCGTATTCACGAGCAATGGTAGATGAGACTTGGAAATTTGGTGGAGTCATGGTGAAAAGTCAATTGGAGAAATCTTTCTTAATGAAGAGGAATAAAAGTTGAGAAATGGGAATTGTGAAAAATTTGAGGAAATTATTGATGAATTTATACTACAATTGGTAATCGTTGGTAATCGGTTTCTATTGCCTATAGAGATTATTGCACCAATTCATTTGATGATTGGCATAATTTAATTTATTTCCCCCACTTAAAAGAAGTCATCTCAATCTCAATTTAGAAGTTAACCCCGATGGTCTTAAACGGCAATTCCAATCGAGATATGTGTCCTGTATATAACGAGTTACTCACGTGATCAACATCACATGACCGAAATTGAAAATTTTAATTGTAATTTAATTTAACTCCTTTCGGTTAAATTACTAACAAATAAAAAACTGTCATACAGTACCATGAGGTGTGAACCAAAAAAAAGGTGAGAGTTTCACAAACCCCCTTGTTACATTACATTACACCGTTTCATTCTTGAATTATAAATAAAACCAAGGGGACCCCTCCAACAAGAAAATATCAGCGTCTAGAATCAGCAAAATCAGTAGATATCCATCATGAGTTCACAACCTAGAATCAAAAGACAAATGAACAATGGTATGCAAATCCAATCCAATAACCAAACCGAACAGCAACAAAATCCCGATATAGCAAAATTAGCCACTATTGGAATGAGAATAAGAAAAGCTGTAAGTGAAGGATATAATGTTCCTGATTCATCTCAATTTAGTGGGAATTTTAGAAGAGTTCCATTACCTAATAATATATCTGCTCCTCCAAGTTTAACTAATGATGGATCTACTGTTGGTTCTACTTCAAGTTTGGAAGAATGGGATAGTTATTATAAGATAAATAATGCTCCTTTGCAGACCTTGCCTGAGTTTAATGGAGGAATTAAAAGGAAATTTGATGATTCTATGGATGCAAAAGACGTATCAATATTTCAAGCAAAGTATGGTGATTTGAAATTTAATGAAGAGTTTTAAGTAAAGACCGATTCTTTTAGGAGTTTGTCAAATATCGATTATTTTGCTTTTTTAAATACTTCAGTCAGTCTTTTTGTTAATTTTTAATTCATTTGGTTTGTTTTAGTTTGGTTTTTTGATTATTCGTTATTACTTATACTTATATATAAAGGCATATAAATATATATATGATTGTAGAAATATAAATAAATATACAGCGATATTATATCCTTTGTAATTCATATAATTATGCTTGGTGAGTCTATTGGAATCCACTTTGTCTGCGAAATATAATCCTATTGACAGACTTTTATAGAGCGTCGGAGAGAGAAGCCAAGCATTGTGCAAGGTCTGGCACGACCCTCTAAAGAATTAGGTTCGAGGTAGATGTCCAGTTCATTGTATCAGTCATCATCTTGTTTTTTCTGTACTACAGCCCATAGTATGTGTGGATTTTCCCGGTTGGTTTTAAAAGCAGCCCTGCCAGAGAGAGTGAGAGAGTCGCACCGGCATACACTTCTACCTTGTCGCAGTACATATAAGATATCACATTTTCGTTTCCCTATATAACCACCTTTTGGACTATATTTCCAAAAAGTGTATTAAGAAATATTAGATCTGCTTTTATATAGGGTCCAATTTTCCACTTGCTAGTTATACTTCAGCCCAGTCCAGGCATAGACTCCTTTTTATTTTTTATTGGCTGAATAATTTTTAGTATTATTTTTTTTGCAACCAATTAAAAAATATACGCGTTGGATTATCTTATGTAGACTTCAAAGACATCGCGTCGGTTGGGTTTTAATTGATGGCGATTGTTTTTATGATTATTTGATGTGCTATTACAAGATAAATGATATATGTTGACGTGTAAACCTTTCACACTGAAAAACGTGGTTCCGTTTCCATTGGTGATTTGACTACCACCCTCGCAGCAACTAATCGTTGCAACTAGCTAAGGCGGCCATTTAATTATTCTGATTCTGACCCTGTTTGAGAACAACTTAGAGCCTTACCTCAAAGATTATCTTCTACATTTCTATAAGCAACACAATTGTTTTGGTTTAATTCTATTTTTAAAGATTTCATCACAGGAAGAAACGGATAACAAGAGGAGAGCAACTTCGGAATTATAAAAAAAAAGGAAAAATATGCGAAGGGGAAAAAAAAAATAATAAAAAAAAAAAAAAAAAAATAAAATCTCTTAATAATTCCTCGAGAGAATTTCAAACACCCTTATCCATCTTCCTTCTTCTTTCTTTACCGGAGCCATCTTCAATACAAGACACACACATACCATGTCCGGGAAACAGCTATGGCATAAATTAACAACCCCATTCCGAAACCTCACCAAACAAGAACGTATAGTCCAATCAATCCGACTATTCACCAGTTTTTCCACCATAATCTTCATCCTCCTAACTTTATTAATCCCCTTATCCAATGATCGAGCATACATGTCAAGAATAAATTGTGCCCATTTAGACCTTGCCGATGGATTATATAAAACCTTACGAAATTCCATCACCGCGCCCGTAAAAGTCCAAGAAATGACGGGTGGGACCTATGAATTACTGGGACATTCCATCACGACGTCTGAATTGGCGATATTGACCCAATATGCCCAAGAGAATGTTGCTTATGCTCCTCAGTTTATTACTACTTCGTTGTGGAGTTATTGTTTTGGGTATTATGATACATATGAGGAAACTAATAAGGATGGGGAAGTTGTTGTTAAAAAGAAGAATCAATCGTTGGTATGTCAGGATTTGGTATATACTTTTGATTATAGAGGTGTATTGACACAAGCGGGATTGGAAATTATTATTGCGTATGCATATGACAATGCTGATGAAGATACTGATCAAGAAGATCAAGAAGATCAGGATTATGAAAATAAGGTTGCCTCTAGACATCATAGGTTTATAATGGTGAGGAATTCAATCATATTTGCATGTGTTTCTCAATTAATAGTATTAGGGGTATCATTAGTGGTTTATGGAAATAGAAATGGTGAGCAAGATTTATCCAAAACTCCGAGAATCTTGCTACATGTGATTGGATTATTTTCATTAGCATCATTTGCAAGTATAATGATAGGACTGGGATTAGTGACAAGATTATTAGTAATTACAAAACAAGAAGTCAAATCAAAGTTATCCGATTTTGGAATTGTTTATTATTTTGGTAAAACTTGGTTTGGATTAATTTGGTCATCGACATTATTTGCTTTGTTGTCAATGTGTACTTGGGCATTACCATTATGGTGTGCCAATCCTGAATTCCCCCTGGAAGATTATGATGATTATGAAGATCAAGAATTCATATTTCATCCGAAACAACGAAAAACAACCACAAGCTTCCTCCCACCAACAGCATCACAATCTCTTAAGGCTAAATTTCCAAAATTCAGAAAACATAAATCATATATTCGAATCCCAGGTCCTGTTGCCAACGAACAGCATCAACAACAAACTAGATTTCAACCTCGTCCAAGTATTGAAAATGAAGATGAATTACGTAAATTAGGTGAAAAATTATCTAAATCGGCCTCGGTCCGTCGTACAAATACAAAATCAAGTCATAAACAATTAAATAACCCCCCAATCCAAAATCCATTCTTAGATGAGAATAATACCACAAAACATAAATTCTATCAAGAAGAGATATATGATGGATATGCATCGAATAATAGTTCGATATTTGAAGGTAGAAGACGAGCAAATACCGGTGAATCGATTCCATTACATAATATGGATAAGAAGGGAGGAACTCCAATTGAAGAGAGAACGACAAGAAGTAATAGTGATGATGATGATAATAGATCATATTTAGAAGATGATGAGATGGAAGTTTTAGATAATCTGATGTTTAAACTTGTATAAGTTTATAGATTTGTTTATATTGGGGATTAGAGTATACGCATTATTTATTATTAGACTCGTTAAAGCCCTTGTCTCTACTATGTAGTTCTAAGAGTTGTCAACAGTCAAGTTGCACAAAATTCTTTTTAGTAGGTTTTAGTGGTTTTTTTGCAACACATTATTTATCGCACAAAACACCAATCATATTTGCAACAATTTTCCAATCCACTATAAAGTCAATATGAGAGATCATTTACAAAAGTATCAATTAATCGTATATTCAAAAGAAATTCTAAACTAAATAGCTAAAAACATTTACTTAGATTCATAAACCTTCTTGAAAGCTTGATCGAAATCATTAATAAGATCTTCAATATATTCAGTACCAATAGAAACTCTAATTAAACCCTTAGTAACACCAGAAGATAATTTTTCTTCATCGGATAATTGTTGATGGGTAGTAAACCATGGAGCAATAACTAAAGATTTAGAGTCACCAACATTAGCTAAATTAGATGGGATTTCTAAATTATCAACTAATTTTGGAGAAGCTTCATCGAAATGATCCTTTGGTTCATGATTTGGAATATCTTTAACGGTGAAAGCTAAAGCACCACCAGCATATTTAGCATCATTATTTAAATATTTCTTTGATAATTCATAAGATTCATGAGATGGTAAACCTAAATAAGATACAGATTCAACATATGGATTCTTTTCTAACCATTGAGCTAAAGTTAAAGCATTATAAGATTGTCTTTCAACTCTTAAAGATAAAGTTTCCAAACCTTGTAATAATAAGAAAGCTCCAAATGGATTTAAAGCTGGACCTAAATCTCTTAATAATTCAATTCTAACATGTCCAATAAATGCAGCCTTACCTAAAGCATCATTTAAAACTAAACCATGATAACCTTCTGAAGGTTTTGAGAATTGTGGGAATTTTTCTGGATATTCAGTCCAAGGGAAATTACCAGAATCAACAATAACACCAGCAATAGTAGTACCATGACCACCAATCCATTTAGTAGCAGAATGAACAACAATATCAGCTCCATGTTTGATTGGATTAACTAAAAACCCACCAGCACCAAAAGTATTGTCACAAACTAATGGAATACCATTATCATGAGCAACTTTAGCAATAGCTTCAAAATCAGGAACATTATATTTTGGATTCCCAATAGATTCAATATAAATAGCTTTAGTTTTTTCATCAATTAATTTAGCAAAATCTTTTGGATCATCACCATTAACAAATTTAGTTTGAATTCCTAATCTTTTAAAAGCAACTTTAAATTGATTATAAGTACCACCATATAAATAAGAAGTAGAAACAATATTATCACCAGCATGAGCTAAACCAGCAATAGCCAAAAATTGAGCTGATTGACCAGAAGCAGTAGCTAAAGCACCAATACCACCTTCTAAAGCAGCAATTCTTTGTTCAAAGACATCATTGGTTGGGTTCATGATTCTGGAATAAATATATCCTGGAGTTTCTAATCCGAATAATTGGGCTCCGTGTTTGGAATCATTGAAAACATATGAAGTGGTGGCATAGATTGGTGGAGCTCTGGCTCTGTGAGGGTCTTCAATTGGTTGACCAGCGTGTAATTGAAGGGTATCGAAATGAGATGGCATTTTATTGATAGAAAGATTTAATTAATAGAAGAAACAAAAGAAGAAAGGAAAAGGAGTAACAAATTCAATAAATGAAAATTTTTCAAACCGGTCTCGGGGAGAGTATTTATATTATGTATACGCTGGAGATAAAGGATCAAGCCCCAATAATAAAGTGGGAACATTTTAAAAAAATATTATTGAATTTCACGTGACTTTATCATATATTTATTTTTTTATCGGTCTACTACTAAAAAATAATAATGAATCATAATACAATATACGAAACTAGACTCATGTACAATAGAATCATATATGATGCGCTGGCCTCGTGTTTGGTCTCTTCTCTACCTCCTTTTAGTTATCTTTCTAAATCAATTCTTTTAGGTATAAATATCAATTCACAATTACTGTACTCATTTAAGGTTCTATGAAAATGTCAAAAATTTGTGGTTTGTTAATTCAATTTTAAAGCGATTTTGCATGAAAAATAAACTCTCAATTGACTTTTTTTTTTCAGTGTAAACGAGTATTCTGGAACCATTCACTTACTTACACAAGCTTCAATCTAACACATTAGTTTCTATCATACACATTTGCAATTTAATGTAATATAGACCTTTCAAAACGCTATTTACGTGACAAACCAAACTTCACGTGTTCTTTCGCTATTGATAAACGATGGACTGGAAGTCTATCTGCTGATTTCTCATACCGGTAGTATTTTCAACGTAATCGTCAATTCATGATGCAAATCTTGCCATGCTAATTGATTGAACGACATCTTGTCCAAAAATAATTGCTTTCTCTTCTCATCATCAGTCTGGTACGACCAACAATTCTCTCAATCCATGACAATGACAAATACGACGACAACCAAGAAAAAAAAATAAAACAAGCCCACACCATTTGATCTCAACCGAATTAGTCTAATATATTCTATTAAGAGAACAGCCACAGTTTTTCAATCTACGTGTTTCATTTTCACAGTCAATTAAATTTACTAATCACCGACGCATTTGATTCTGAGTCATCCCAAAACTGACCTGTGACTGTGAGTGTGTATATGACAAGAGATTATGTTCAATGCCAGGGAATAACAATCAAAGGTGAACGATGTAAACTAAATGGCAAGACCAATGGCTACTGTCATTATCATATTAATCAGACGCGGCAACTGGTAGCAGACAAACCAAACCAAAAAGACCAAGGATATATATATATCTACACAATGACCAATTTCTTAAATCCACCGCCACAGTGGCTGTTTAAAGTCAAGAATCTCCCCAATACTTCAAAATTCCACCGCGATAAATGGATTGAATTTAATTCTAAAAAATCTCCATATATTTTGATTAAAATTGGCAAGACGACTCAAACTGTGAATAACAGGATTTTACAATGGGAAAAGAAATGTAATCATAAATTAACCAATTTAGAACCTTTGAATAGGCATTTAATTGAGAAGAGAAGACACGATGGAGGGATCATTAGTGGTTTGATTAGAAGATTTAGACGATTGGAAGTTAGAGATGATGAAGAAGATGTTCAATATAAACGATATAAGAATAATGGATTTTATTGTAATTCAAAACTTGATTTAATTGAATCAACAATTCATAAATCATTAAGAAAAAAATATGGGAAAGGAGATGTTTATTGTATTGGTTGTAATCAAGATCCAATTAAGGTGAAGCGTAAGACTTCCCCATTTGATACTAATTACAATGTTCATATTGAATGGTTCTTAATACCGAAAGAAGATCTTCAATATGTTTACAAACTCATAGATTCTACATGTATTCAATTGGGGTGATATAATAACAACATCTGATTTTTTTAGTTATACAAACCTATACAAAAAGATTTTTATAAAACAAATACAATAGAAATATAGAATAAAGAGGTACACCTAAGTGTTCATATAAGTAGATGGATCAACACCTTCTTCTGGGAACTCAGTGATTTTAACATCAAATCTACTTTGAATCTTTTCCAAAACTTCTTCATCCTCTTTAGTTGAAACTAAAGAAATTGCTAACCCTTTAGTACCAAATCTACCAGCTCTACCAACTCTATGTAAATATTGATCAGCTTCATTTGGTAAATCATAATTAATAGCTAAATTAATTCTTTCAATATCAATACCTCTACCGAAAACATCAGTTGAAACACAAATTCTTTTATTGAATTCTTTAAAAGATTTATATCTTTCAATTCTTTCTTCTTGAGGCATACCGGAATGAACAGCAATTGATGGGAAATTACAAGCACATAATAATTTATTTAATTCATTAGCTCTTTGAGTTGATCTAACAAAAATAATCACTTGATTAAATTCAAGAGAATCTAATAAATCAGATAATTTTCTATTCTTTTCCTTTTCTTCTAATTTAATATAATATTGTTGTAAACCATGTAAAGTTAATTTAGCTTCATCATCAACATAAATTTCCAAAGGACTTTGCATAAATTTCTTACAAACAGGACGAATTTCCAAACTTAAAGTAGCAGAAAACATCATAACTTGTTTTTGATGGGGTGTTGCTCTAAAAATAGTTTGAACATCTTTTCTCATATCAAGAGATTCTAAAACTTTATCACATTCATCAATAACAAATGATTTAACATTATTTAATCTAATATGTTTTTCTTCAACTAAAGCATGTAATCTACCTGGGGTAGCAACAACAATATGTGGACAAGTATCTTTATTCTTTAATTTTTCAATATCTCTCTTCATTGGAGTTCCACCATAGAATACTTCAGTTTTAACATCTGGCATATATTTAGAAAATCTAGCATATTCATTACGAATTTGATAAGCTAATTCTCTAGTATGACAAATAACTAAAGTAGAAATTTCTCCTGGAATTGGATCTAATTGTTGTAATGTAGATAAAACGAAAACAGCAGTTTTACCTAAACCTGATTTAGCTTGACATAAAACATCAGTACCTAAAATGGATTGTGGAATACAAACTTGTTGGACTATTAAAATTTTGGTTAGTTATTTTGTTTACTTGATTGGATATGTCAAAAGTGAAAAAGGACAAAAATAGGAGGGGGGGGAGTATGGGAATTGATCTTACAAACTTGATGGATGTTCAGTAAACGCAACGAAGTCAAGTTTAGAACTATGACTGTGTAGACAACCTCTTGAATGTATACTCACCACTAATGATGGCAAATAATTATGCACAGTAGATTGATGACCGATCTGATCTGTCAAATCTCCTTGATTTGCAACAAAGAACAAGTCTCAATTAATCAGTCAAAGCGACTGTCAAAATATTCAGCGAATTGCAGATGCAATTCCATTAGATGAATTGCATTAAATCAATCGGCATAGTGATATCTTCAGCCAATGACCAACCTCCCCACATCCAGTATCTTTTTGTCCTTTAATTTCTTATGACATATCTATTCTATTTCTATTAAAAAATTGTACGAACCTTCAGAAGGATGTTCAAACCCACAATCACCAATCGCTCTCAATAATTCAGGCTTCAATAAGAAATCTCTGAAACCAGTGGCATGAATACCGACATAAGAACCTTTTTTGTCAGCTTCTTTATCATTGGCACCAGTTGTTGCTTCAGTTTCATTACCAGCAACTTGGTTGGTAGTTTGAACGGCGATTTCTTCAGAATCCGAATAATCCAATAATTCTTCTTGACCTTCGTGAGACATATTGATGTATTGAATGTGTATCTCTCTATAAAAATTGAATACTTCTTAAAGAGAAAGTAATGAATGGCGTCGCTGGTTTGTTTTTTTTGTTCATTGGAAATTTTTCAAAGAGAGAAAGAGAAAGAATTTCAACATGGTCGTGTATAAATCAATTAACCTGAGACAATATATGAGACATTTGTCAGGGAAGACGACAATGTCGGCTAGATCCAAGGTTCTCAATTTTTTTTCATTTTATTTCACATCCTTACTCTAATGCCATCTTTGAAAAGAGGTTGATTCGTACAGATACACCGCCCTAATTACATCACTATTGCATAAAAACCTAATCTACAAAATGTTTAGAACTTGTATTATTAGATCAGGAATTTCCATTTCTTCTAAACCAGTATTAAGAACAAATGCTATTCGTGTAGTTGTCAGAACTTTCGGATCCACTTCAACAACATCAGCCTGGGGTTTTACTAAGAAAGCTCCAGAAGGAGAACAAGAAGCACCCGAAAAGGAAGATCCACAAGTTGCACTTCTAAAGGTCGTGAAGGCTTTTCAACAAAACCCACAATTGATGCAATTAACTCGAGAATTTAAAGATATACTTGAAAAAAAGGGATTATTCCCACTTCCAGAAGGTCAAACTACTCCATCGATGAAAATATTGATTAAAATGATTTCAGATCTGGAGATTAGGGATCATATTGAGAAATTAAGGACAGCTATGGCTGAAAATGGTATAGATATCTCTGATAAAGATTTCGCACAAATTGCTGGGAATTTAACATTCTTAAATAAAGTATGAGAGTAGGAATTTGTAAGCTGTTCTGAGCATCATTTTGGGTAATCTAACAACTTCTATTATAGGTAGGGAAGTTTCGTATAGATATGTGTAAATAGTGGTAATTAATAAATCTTAATTAATCAAAAAAGAATTTCAAAGCAATTATTAAGGGGTTTTTGTTCATGGAGTTAAACACAGTTTATTCGTAAACCTCTTCAAGGAGATTGATGTATTACTCCGAAAGCAATAAAAATAAGAATTTATATTTCCGCCGATATCCCTATCGCCAGAATGAATGAAACAAAGAAGAATAAGATTTCTTGATAAGGCATTCGGGAAAGAGGATCTTCAATTTTTTTATAATTTACCAAGAAAGACGGATTAGCGGCTGAGTCTTAAAGAGCAAAGAAACAAAGAAAAGAGAAAATAAATGAATCATCTGATTAACTGCTGCAATGTCAAGTTTGTCAGATATTCCACTTGTCTAGACTCTAGCCAGTACAAGTAAATCTGCATATGAGAATTACAAAGCATAATACAAGTGAATTAAATTCTTCTTTAAATAAAAATATCTCTGTTTGGTTGACATCTCAAAAAGCAATCTCATTAGTCATCCTCTTATGCGCGTGTAGTCATTTGTCTGTTTTAAAACACCGAAAATTGAGACGTCAAATGTGGCTTCCACTATTGTTGTTTATTCCCTCGGTAATGGCCAGAATGAGTCGATTTGAAAGCGCTTTGACTTTCCCATGAAGTTTCTTTTTTGATTTAAAAATTGTTCTCTCATTAAAACGGCTTTAAGTTTTGTTAAGTTTGTATGGAGGTGGAGGAGGGGCGGGGGAGTTTAGAACAAAAATAGATTTTTTTTTGGTGTGAAATTTCTTTTTTTTAATGCGGAGAAATTGTCTTCATCATCTGACTAAGAAAAAAGAAATCTTAAAAAGCAACCACTCCGAATTTAACCGACTGGCTCAACCGTAATAAAAAATGTAAACAACAGGCGTACATAACTCCTTAACTGGAAATCCTATAAACCATTGAATCTTTTTATAAATACCACTTGGAATTTCACATTTAAAATTTGGTGCTGTCCCTCTTTCTTTCCTCTTCTTATATAGTAATCTCTTTTAACAATCCCAAGCAAGCTTCATGTTCAGAAATACCGTAGCCAGATATACCAGCCCAGTTAGACAAATGGGATTAAGAACTGCAAGTTCACTCTCAGCAAATTCTTCAGCACCATATTTTATCAAGTTTCAAAGAAGTACAACTGCTGATGAGATGCAATCGAGTGATGTGGCTAGATGGAATGATATATTCACTGCTAACCCTTCAATACAAAAAGTAGGACAAGAAATTAAACGATTAGTAAAACAAAAAGGATATTGTGCCCAAACTGAACAACCAAAAGAAATCGTATTTGATGTGTTTGCTGATGGTGATGTTATAGAACTGTGTCAATCTTTAAAGGAAGAATTGGTTGGAAAGGGTATAACGGTAAATAATAGAGAATTCCAAACAATATTAGGAAGATTAATGTTTGAACATAAAAAACCATTATTTTAGATTTATTGCAGCTGCCACTACTACTGTTACAACTGCTTTTAATGATTCTCTGCGGTGATACAAAGAGTATATAAATTTAATTTATTAAATACATAATGATATAGTTACGAATTTCTATCAAAAAATGAATGTGATGTCTTACTTTTTAGCAAATGAAGCTGAAATAACAGCAGCCTCTTCAACACCTCTTGCAATTGCACTTCTAACACCCTTATCTTCCATCTTTAACAAACCTCCAATAGTAGTACCACCTGGAGTACAAACTTTAGCTTTCAAAGCAGCTGGATGTTCACCAGTTTCAAGTACCATTTTAGCAGTACCTTCCATAACTTTTGCAGCCGATTTTTGAGCAATATCATATGGCATACCCATTCTAACAGCTCCATCAATCATTGATTCCATCATTAATAAACAGAAAGCTGGACCTGATCCAATCAATGATGTGGCAATATCCATATTCTTTTCTGGAATCTTAACTGTCATACCAACGGTATCAATAAGTTTCATTACTAATTCTTGTTGTTCTTCAGTAACTTCTGAAGCGAAAGCAATTGCTGCAGTACCACATCCAAATCTAGCAGGAGTATTGGTCATAACTTTAGCAACATATGGAGTGAAGATTGATAATTCTTTAATGGTGGTACCGGCTAATAAAGAAATTAATAATTGTTTACCAGTTAATGATTGTTTAACTTCATTATAAATAGTTTCATACATAAATGGTTTACAACCTAATATGATAATATCGGCTTTTGCAACAGCTTGATTATTTCTTTCTGAACCAGCTGATATTTCAACTATGTCATTACCGGCAAATACTTTCTTTAAGTTTTCTTCTTCTGATGGAATTGTACATGCAATAATCTTTGCTGGATATGGATCAAATTTTGATTTTAAAATAGCGGAAGTAACAGCAGTACCCATAACACCACATCCTAAAACGACAATTGTATAATCTTTCATTGTGTAATATGTATTTGTTTATGTATTTACTAGAAGGTAAGTTCTCTCTAATTGATTGAATAGGAATTCAAAGTAAAATTTAGTGGAAAACTTGGGGGGATTTTATAGTCTTAAATCTGATGGAGATCCCCAAAGAAAAAAATTTCAATACTCCAATAAATTTATTAGTGAGTCAAAAAGTAGTTAAGAGAAAGAGAAAGAGAGAGACTCCGGAAAAAAAATTAAATGCTCGCTGTCACTAATTTAATTGGGACGTTTGTATAATTTGTACGGTATGAGCAATCTCCCTCCCCACTTTAAATTAACATAAACTACAATTAATTATATGAAGACCACCGAAAGACTGAATGGATTTCATCTGAACACACCGGTATCGGTATCCTTATAATGTTTACAACTTGTTCTATTTGTTTATCGATGAGTATAGTTTAGCAGTTTTAAAGGGAAAGTCTGAGCGTGTCGAAAAAAAAAATGATTTTTTTGCACCCAAAAGTCGGTAGAGGTTTAGTGTGTTCTTGGAAATAACATCTGATATACCAAAGAGAGTAAGGTAATATCATATTATATTATATATTAATGTTATTATTTAAATTCTTTTAGCTAATTATGTGTGGTCAGTATATAGAATTGTTCTTCAACTTACCTCCCATTTAGGTACAGTAACCGGTACTTTCAATTTTCCAATCTTCCAATGAAGTTAATTATTTGAACTACCTTTCGTCTAATCCTTCTTTCATGATCTCTACTTCTACAAGATTTGAGTAGCCAGGATGCCTTCTGGTTAAGCAATGTCTTGGGATCTTTTCTGGCCTGAAATTAGAGATCAGCAACACTACCACTGCTTTTGATAGAGGTCCCCAAATTCTTACTGCGAAATTATACTAATCTGCCGTCTATAAGGATGGAGTCTTCTCCCCTCTATGCTTTAACATTCCTATTAGTTTATGAAGCTTGTGAGTCAATTTGGTTGTTTTTATGACTGGGTCCGACTTCCAAATGCTGGATTCAAGTTCTGTTTGAAGGAAAAAAAAATGAGATGGAAGGAGTGCATGTAGGTTATTTCCTAATTAGGAACTCTAATTGAAGTGTCATCTAGATATTTTGTAATCTCCCATAAAATATCCCCAGAACCTGAAGAGCCAACTCTTTAATCGTTGTAGTTTCTGAAACGACCATAAGCAAATATTGAGACTAGCAACGGCTTCAACATCATTAACTACGACATATCAATACTAATCACTCATAGTTTACTATCTTGTTATTCCGTAATTTCAAAAAATTTCTTTGGTTTTTCCTCTAATCAACCAACCCTATTTTCAAGGAAAAAAAAAAATTTGAACTTTAATAAGAACCAATTTTACTTTTGCTCATATAAGCAAGTCCAGGACAATATACAAACCTTGTATTGCAATCTATCGTTTCGGAACACTTATTTTAGACGCACAAGCTTTGTGATTAATTTGATACCAATATCGCCTACAATTATTATTCCTATTTGCTAATTATTTTCAAGCGGGTTTTTTTAAAGCGTAAATACAACCATGACGGCCGCTGCTGATTCTTCTTTCAATAAGGATCTATTAATGCCATGTCCAATTCTTAAACCCAATGAGCTGGAATTCGCTGATCCTATTGGATATTTGGCTAGAAAAGATGTGGCTGAATTAGCTGCTAAATATGGAATTCTTAAAATCGTACCACCAAAAGATTGGAAACCTCCACGGTCACTTTCTCCTAATTTTAAATTTCATGTTCGAAAACAAGATTTAAATGATTTAGGATTGGTGAATAGGTCACGGAAATTCTTTCAGGATAATATTAATCGGTTTTGGAAAATGAGACGGAAAAAGCAATTGCCTTTGTATTTCACCGTAGATGGTAATAGTGAGAAGATATATTATTATGACCTCTATATTGATGTTAAGAACCGAGGTGGATGGCGGAATATTACGAGAGCGGATTGGAGTGAAATAAATCATAAATACCACCAGCCTTCCTACGCAACTGACATTGAAAATGAATATGAAAAGAATATCTTGTATTATGAGAAATATCTTACAAGTCACTTTGGTGACACGGGTGAATTTCCCGAGAGTGATTCTGAAGATGAGAGGGATAACTGTTTGATCTGTAACAAGAATGATCATCCTGACCAAACTTTGTTATGTGACCATTGTGATAATCCATTTCATACCTATTGTTTAAAGGTTCCATTACAATCAATCCCCTCAGGGAAATGGTATTGTGATAAATGTTTGATTGGAACTGGAGAATATGGATTTGATGAAGATTTAGATCATGACTATGATTTACCGGAATTTTATCAAAAATGTCTTGAATTCGATACTAATTTTGCCACTGAATATAATAATGGAAACCCATTAACTGTAGATTTAATTGAAGAGAAATTTTGGTCATTTGTAACATCAGAAAATTCAAATATTCAAGTCTTATATGGTGCAGATATTCATAATTTAAAACCAGGAGAAATTAGTGGATTCCCTATGAAAAATACTCCAAATTTAGATCTAAAAAGCCTGCTAAATCAATATTATATCAATCACCCTTGGAATTTGACTCGATTACCATTTGCAAAAGGATCGTTATTGAATTATATAAACACGGCTATTTCCGGTATGACAATCCCTTGGATCTATATTGGTTCTTTATTATCAACGTTCTGTTGGCATGTGGAAGATCATTATACATTATCCGCTAATTATTGTCATTTTGGAGCTACCAAGAAATGGTATGGGATTCCATCTAGTCATGCCGATAAATTTGAAACATTGATGAAAACAATTTCTCCCGATTTATTTAAAAAACAACCGGATTTATTACATCAAATAACGACTTTATTATCGCCTATGAGAATTGTGGGAGATGGTATTCCATGTACTTATGCCGATCAAAATCCAGGGGAATTTATCGTCACATATCCTCGAGTATATCATGCTGGGTTTAATTGTGGGTTTAATTTCAATGAAGCAGTTAATTTCACGATGGATGATTGGTTACCATTTGGTGAAATGGCAATTGAAGAATATAAAATCACTAAAAAACCAAATGTTTTCAGTCATTATGAATTACTTGAAAATATTATGAAAAGATTTAATAGACAAACAGGCTTGATATCGAAATCTACTATTGATTTAGTTCAGAGGAGTTTAAAACAATATGAGGGTTTTATAGATAAACAAAGGTCATTGTTATTTCGGATTAATAAAACTAGTTTCTCACTTGAGTACAAGCCTGTTATTGAACGTATATTAACTGAAGAGGAAAAATTATATGGAGTAAATGAAGAATATGAAGAAGATGATAAACTTTGTGACGGATGTAAGACTCATCTTTGTTATCAATATTGTGTGATAGGTAATGGCAATCAGAATGATTCTTCTTCACAGAAGCCGCTGGAACAACTTCCTACACCATCATCTAATCTTTCACCTTCTGCTTCAGGCAATGTTGATGAAATCAAGCCTGAAGAAGAAGACAAGAAGGAAGTTATTCATATTCATGATGATGACGACAGTGCAACATGCATGATGGATGAATTTGATAAAGTGATAAATGAAGCTAAGAAACGTGCAACAAGTGAAGAACCCAATGAAGAATCAAATAAGCGTCGTAGATCGTCCAGAAGAAGATCAAGTTCACATAAACCAATATATAGTATTGATTACCTATCTGCGGCCACCAAGGTGAAGAAAGCTCCGTCGTCTCCAGTTGGCCATAAGATGAATACAAGAGGTAGTGGAGGAAGGATGATGATGAAGTCTAAGCCCAAGCAAGAGAAAAAACCAACGCAAATAAGATTGTGCTTAGAATGTGTGGTAAAGAAATATGATGATGATGATTATGAGAATGTCCCACCTAATAGTAAATTAATATATGAAAAGCATCTTAATAATTTGGAAGCTTTCATTTTAGAAACAAAGAGAAGTCTTGAGAAGGTTGGGTAAATGATACCCCGATTTAATGTAATATGGGTAACTTAGTTTGGTTTTTTATGGTTTGTAGTATTTTAGTTAGTTTTTTTAATTTTTCGTGTAATTGTTATTTAGTTTATTTGAGTTAGATATGTAATATAAAGTATAATGATATTGTTTAGTTGTGTCACTAGTTATTGGCAAATATTCTTCAAGAATTGTTGGATTTTTTTTTTCGCAGCCAAATTGGATAGTGAACTGAACTGTTGGAGATACAATCAAGGGCAGTAGAGTACCATAAACAACAGAGGATTATAGCTTATAAACCACTCTTATAACGAGTAATATATATCACAGGTCAAACTGATCAAATTGGGAGCTGTAGAGTAGTAGCTGTTGTGTCAATTGAGAGAAATAAATTGTGTGGCGTACGAGGACCCTGATTGAGGGTGGACAACCTTCCACTGACGAGTAGTATGAGACACTCCTAGATACATCTACATAACCAATTACTAGGATTTCTGAAGATATCTTTATGCTAATTCTAGAATCCTATCCCTACAATTAATGGTGTTATTAGATATACAATGTATTGAAAGTGTATAATTGCCTGTATACATTTTTGCAACACCAACACATATTAGAATTGACAGTATTCTCGGTTGGTCCAATAAGAAAATGCGAATCGGTTTAACTAAAAAAAGAATAATTTTATCGGAATTTTGTTACTAAAGAACTGGTACTGTATATAAGCCGTACACAAGTTTTTTCTTTGATTTAATTGGTTCATAGAATTTTTGGTGTAGTTTTCAATTGGAACCACCAAAAAAAATGTTTCAATAAATTCTCTTCACTGTCCACCAAATTTTTTTTTTTTCAACAAGAGTTTTTCAAAAACCCTTTCTCTCTTTCTTTTTAATACTTTAGAGGATTATCTTTAAATTACCAAAGTTATCAACGATGGTTCTTCCAAGATTATTTAACACTGCTACACGCACTGCATTCAATGCTACTAAGCGTAACCTCATGTTCTCAAGAGGTTTAGCTGCTGCTGCTCCAGCTCATGGTAAAGTTAGGTATGTACACCAATTTTTCACATTTTCTTTTTTAACCTTGAAAGGGGGTTTCAATGGCATATGAATCACAAGCAATAGACCAATTGCAATGGAAAGGAATCATATAATATAATTATCTATGAACTAACTGCCCATACCTCAATTGTGGCGGATATCGGTATCAAGATATCGAATATAATTTCTTGATCTCAACCCGGAGAATAAAAAAATTAATGATTCTCGAACTAATCATACTATCAAATGAGTCTAATACATAACTACACTTACTGTACAATCAACTATCACTTGAAAACTAACTATTCAATCGATACCGTTTTAATGTCGGCCAGTTGACCAAAATCTTCTCCCGTCCAATGAAATTTTTCAGTTTTTTTCGCTCAATTTTTTTCCACCCGCGAATTTTCCTTCAACGTTTTTCCAGACACACCGAAAAAACTTATTGGTCAACCAACACTGCTATGATTGATTCACATTGCCATGTTACCCATTTGTTTAATGAATTCAATTATACTAACAGAATAAATTTATAGAGCCGTTATTGGTGCCGTCGTCGATGTCCAATTCGAAGAAGGTAACTTACCAGCTATTTTAAATGCTTTAACCTTAAAGAATGGTGACCAAGACTTAGTCTTAGAAGTTGCTCAACATTTAGGTGAAAACACCGTCAGAGCTATTGCTATGGATGGTACTGAAGGTTTAGTCAGAGGTACCGCCGTCAATGACACTGGTGCCCCAATTTCCGTCCCAGTTGGTCGTGGTACTTTAGGTAGAATTATCAACGTTGTTGGTGAACCAATTGATGAAAGAGGTCCAATTGAATGTAAGCAAAGAAACCCAATTCATGCTGATCCACCAGCTTTCGTTGAACAATCCACTGCTGCTGAAGTTTTAGAAACTGGTATCAAGGTTGTCGATTTATTAGCTCCTTATGCTAGAGGTGGTAAGATTGGTTTATTCGGTGGTGCCGGTGTCGGTAAGACTGTCTTTATCCAAGAATTGATTAACAACATTGCCAAGGCCCATGGTGGTTTCTCCGTCTTCACCGGTGTCGGTGAAAGAACCAGAGAAGGTAATGATTTATACCGTGAAATGAAGGAAACTGGTGTTATTAACTTAGAAGGTGACTCCAAGGTTGCTTTAGTTTTCGGTCAAATGAATGAACCACCTGGTGCTAGAGCTAGAGTTGCTTTAACCGGTTTAACCATTGCTGAATATTTCAGAGATGAAGAAGGTCAAGATGTCTTGTTATTCGTTGATAACATTTTCAGATTCACCCAAGCTGGTTCAGAAGTCTCTGCCTTGTTAGGTCGTATTCCATCTGCTGTCGGTTATCAACCAACTTTAGCCACTGATATGGGTCTTTTACAAGAACGTATTACCACCACCACCAAGGGTTCCGTCACTTCTGTCCAAGCTGTCTATGTCCCAGCCGATGATTTAACCGATCCTGCTCCAGCTACCACTTTCGCCCATTTGGATGCTACCACTGTCTTGTCTAGAGGTATTTCTGAATTGGGTATCTACCCAGCTGTCGATCCATTAGATTCTAAATCTAGATTATTGGATGCTTCTGTTGTTGGTAAGGAACATTATGAAGTTGCTACCAATGTTCAACAAACTTTACAAGCTTATAAATCTTTACAAGATATCATTGCTATTTTAGGTATGGATGAATTATCTGAAGCTGATAAGTTAACTGTCGAAAGAGCTCGTAAGATTCAAAGATTCTTATCTCAACCATTCGCTGTTGCTGAAGTTTTCACTGGTATTCCAGGTAGATTAGTCAGATTACAAGATACTGTCAAATCATTCAAGGAAGTCTTGGAAGGTAAGTATGATCATTTACCAGAAAATGCTTTCTATATGGTTGGTGGTATTGAAGATGTTGTTGCTAAGGCTGAAAAATTAGCTGCTGAAGCTAACTAGACTAATTGTGTTTATTAATATATTTTGTCCATAATTAATTTTTATTACAGTTCTTAGTTTATAACTCATCATCATTTATTCATCATTATTATTATTAAAGTTTTTTGCTACAATTGATATATAGTAAAAATACAAAAACTTATATTACGTTATAACCATTTATTATTATTGTAAAAGAAATTCTCTATACCGTTTCTCTCTTGTTGATTTAATGCCGTGGGCCATTCGATATGGAGAGTGGGTTCAGGTCTAACTATCCTAGTAAATTCGTAGAAGCTCATAGAATGGTCTCAGAAGTTCGTAAGTTTCTTAGATATATTAAATCCCATATTGGCACATAAGGTCTGGGAAAATAGAAGAGGCTGCAAGGAAGTCCAATAGTGTCACGGAAGTGCTGTTCCGCTAAACTATGTTAGACAGACTTTCTGAAGTACCGCTTGTCCATTTCTTTGTCCACAATTTCTCAATCATTAGATGGACCCATAGACAATATTATCTACGGTTTTAAAAGAGAATAGTCGTATGGCGTGTTCTATACTTAAAGAAGACAGAATGGTAAAATTTGACTCATAATCGACATATACGCAAGGTTTGCTCCTCTAGGTATCCTCTAGGATCCTTTTAGAGGCAATGATGACAAGATCTAAGCCTTCCAGGATTGATCCGGTTTCGTGATAGAGGGAGGGTGGAGAAAGGGAAAAGTATCAAACTCATGTCCAATCACAACTGTGATCTTGTAAATCTCTAAGGGATTATTGCGAACACCTTCAGAGAGGAAGGATCAAACTCATGTCCAATCACTAACATAGCGATCTTGTATTTAATCAAACAAACTAAACAAAACAAACATAGTAGTTAAACTACCCAAAAAAAAAAAACAAACACAAAAAACTTAGACTTACAAGTCATTCACTCTTTTAACCCACTTTGGTTAATTAAAGCTTTAAACTGAAACTCACTCATAGACTTAGTAAATATATCAGCCAAATTATTAGCTGATGCTACCTTCACAATATTGATGATTCGATTTAACACATGATCACGTACAAAATGATACCTAATGTCGATGTGCTTTGTTCCAGCATGGTAAGCATTATGATTAGCTAAAATACGTGCTGCCTCATTATCTTCATACACTATCACTGGAAGTTTTACTTCTATTTCACATTCTTCAAGTAACTGCAAAATCCATAATGTTTCCTTTGTGGCTTCAGCAAGGGCCATATATTCTCCTTCTGCTGTGGAGAGAGCTACTGATGGTTGTTTCTTACTCTTCCAGCTCACTGGAGCTCCAGCAAGTTTAAAAATATAACCACTGATTGACCTTCTATCATCTTCGTGTGATCCCCAATCTGAATCACAGTATACTTCAAGTCCTTCTTGAGCATTATAACTTAAAGAATAATCTTTAGTTCCTTTCAAATAACGAAGAACATGTTTAGCTGCTGCCATATCACCCATAGATGGGTTTTGGAAATTTCTACTAAGACAACTAACAACAAATGCTACATCAAATCTTACAGTAGTGGATGCAAACAATAACTGTCCCACTAATGACCTATATTCTTTGATATTCACATCACCACCTTTGGTTACAGCAGACTTAATATCAGTATCACTAATAAAAGGAGTACGTTTTTCTTTACCATCAGTGAGGTTCCAATCTCCAAGTAGTTTATCAATGTAATCACTAAGAGATAACTTTATTCCTTCTTTCGTTTGCTCGATGTTGATTCCCAAGAACTTCTTTGCTAGACCAAGATCCTTTACATTTACTTTCGTTGCTAACTGTTTTCTAAGCTCTTGATATTCTGTCTCTTCTTTACACACAACTAGGATGTCATCAACATATAAACCTAATATGATTCCATCTCTAACATATATACCTGGTTCTGATAACAATCTTTTGAACTTCAAGTTTTCAAGTATCTCAGTAATTTTCTTATTCCAACAGAGTGGAGCCTGCTTTAATCCATATAAACTCTTCTTAAGCTTACATAAAACTCTACCTTCACTTCTGATCTCATTTTCATATCCTTTAGGTATACCAAATGGATGTTACAACAGCATGGGTGGAGAGAGGGAAAAGCGTTGTTTTGGTGTCAATACAAGCAAGGTTTTGGTACTCTCGATTGGTATTTGTTTGTTTTGTTAAGATTTATTAATTTGTAACTTACATGGTTACGCAACTTAATTGCAGCAAAGTCTTCCAAGACTATATTCCCAACTAAAACTCAAATTCAATTGGCGGTGAATAAAACGATATGAAATGTTCACTTCTGACACAACCTTCAAGCCAGCTATTCAACATCAAGTCAACCATGTCTGGACAAGTGGATTTGATTACATCTACAATCTCTTGAACCACCTCAATGTCTACGCTTCCGACCAAACACAACTCTTGCAATTGAGTACAGGACAGCAAGATTAAATGACCCACTACATCCTTTTCTAGATTATTCTCTGCGAGATTCAAGCTAATCAACGATGATGGGAACTTTAACTCACCTGTTTGTAAATAATCGTTGACGTTGGTGTGTGAGATATTTAATTCACGTAAGCGCCTAAGATCCGAGAATACTTCTGAATTGGAAAATGTGGAAATGGGATTCTTATCAAGACGTAACCATTCTAAAGACGACGGAAGACTGTTGTTTCCTAAATGAGAAATGTCGTTATCCAGCAAATCCAATTTGACAAGCCTTTTATAGTCTTGTAATTGAAGCTTATTCAATAAATCGGAACTTAAATAGGAGCTTGGTAGATATAAGTGTGTCAACAGAGTGGGTAATGTATTTGGGACTGTTACTTCAATACCCATTGGAGTCGACAAGTATAATAATTCAACACAATCGGGTAACTGAAACGTTGACGGATCTATAGAAGTAAACCCCGTTGCCTCCAATACCACCAGCTTCAAATTTGGTGCTTCAACGATAATTTCCGAAAGGAATCGATTCCAAGACAAATCTAAAGTTTTCAATGTAGCAGGCAATTCATATACGAACTCCTCCATATATCCGACCTACATTTAAGCTGAACCAAATTCTCAAGTGTAAGGAAATTAAGTGTAGAGTCATAAAGTGTATTTATGTACAACCCACGCAATGATTTGGGAAATGGAATTCCATCTCCTTTAGTGCACATCATATTTAATTGAACAAGAGATTCTGGAAATTTTACACCGGCCCAATCATACAGCTCCTCAAATTCTTCATCGGTTTCATTGAAAAGGGATAAAATCCTTAAGGAACCTGGAAGCACTAAGTTCTCAGGCTCGTAGTCCCCATGATAAGAATAAATCTGTAGAACCTTTAAATCACCAGGAAAACGCAAATTCTCTCCCAATTCAACCAGTGGGTTCTCAAGGGCCGCCACCGATATCTCAAGCTTTTGTAGCGTTTTCGGAAAGTAAGTATTATGTGACAAAACTTTTCTTTTCTCACTGCGATACCGAACTCGGAACTCTTTTAAATTGGGGTACATTTCTATGCTGTCAAAGCTTGTTGGGTCTGGAAACAATTCCCCAGTATCGGCTGCACAGATAGTCACTCGTTCAATCCCACGAGGAAACTTGAATCTGTCTAATGTATCCAAGCTAAACCCAGTATCGACTACAAACTGTTTCAAGTATGTCAAATATGAGAAATCCCATCTATTCGCAAAACATCCATAATCCTCCTCCATCATGCGTATTTGCAAAAACTCCAAGTTTGAGGGGAAACACGAGAATAGCTTCAGAAACTGTATGAAGATTTCTAAGCCTAATTTTTTCAACCTGGGGAAATGGCTATCCATTTTCGAGATTACATTCAAATCGAGTCGCGGATCATACAAGTAAAGTTCTTGAAGAGTTTCTGCCCAACATTTACCGATACCAATGGGAAACGATCTGGTACAAAGACTCGAAATGTCCGAAAACGCTTTCGAGTTGATAAATTGCTCTGGAATGTTGAAAACCCGATAAATGTTGTATTGCAGATTAAAAACTGACTGTGATGTAAGTATTATACGATCTTCAAATGAAATATCTATATGTGGTAATCGAGCCAATATGCCAGGATATCGTTCATGCATCCAAGAAAATCTATTAAACGTCGTGAAATGAACAACTTTGGGTTGAAATCTGGGATACTTGTTACTCAACTGAACAAATGCATTTAGACTTAATTGTCTATAGTATGTATCTCCACTACCGCCATCTTCATTTGGATGAATAAGAAAGTTTGGTAACCTGAATTTTTCTGTTTTCCTCGTTGACATAGTTTGGTACCTGTTTGGTTCAACAAGTTCATGCTCCATATATGCATAATTTGAAGATTTTGAAGGATAAGTGTATGGCGATTTTAAAGGATAAGTGTTCGCAACTAAAGGGAGAATTTCAAGATATCGATAAAATCTATTTGCAGCATATTCTCCAATAAAGGGAATGTCGAGGTAAGTTTCCAAATAACCATCTGGTATAAAGAAGATTATAATATCTATGATGTCTTTAGGAAGATGAAAAATTTCAAGACGCGTTCTTCGCTTCTTCAACTGTCTTTCGTCAGATTGGTGTGGTTGTTCATCAACTATTCTGTCTTTGAGATCATTTAGTCTTTTCGAGGTTTGCATGAATTAAGTCCTTTTAGTAGCAGATATGGGTAATTCTTACAAAAGGTATTTTCCATGTGATTATAGGTCCGCCTATATTGCCCGTAATTTTTATTCACAATTCTCGGAAGTTCACTTTTGAAGCCGGGTAATGAAAATGAAAATCAAAAAAAGAGAGCCTCCCCAAAAAAATATTTCAATTTGCTGTCAATTTGTTGAATCTTTTATTCTTTTTCATACCAAAAAGCAAGAGATAAAGATGATATCATTAACTGAAGTATGTAGTCTCTATCTACCATGTCCAACCAATTGAACGAATGGGGCACCTATTATTCAATTGAGTTTATTACTAACAGAAAATTCCAGACTTTTTCATTTCCTGATAATTCCAATATTGATTGGAAAACTGTTATTCTTGGATTTACAGTTGGACAATTCTTATTTGAAACTTATTTAGATTATAGACAATATCAAGTATTCCAAAAGAGATCACCACCAGCGTCAATCAAGAAAGAAGTTGATCAAGAAACCTTTGATAAATCACAAGAATATTCCCGAGCAAAATCTAAATTTTCATTCTTTTCTTCAACTTTTGGATTAATTCAAAATGCTATTGTTATTAAATATGATTTATTACCTAAATTATGGTCTTTCAGTGGTGTTTTGATGGCTAAATGTGCTTCTATTTTACCAAGAGCTTGGGGTGGGGTTATTACTCATTCTATTTTCTTTATTTTCACTTCCCAAATCTTGACTACAATTATTGGATCTCCATTGACTTATTATCAGAATTTTGTTTTAGAAGAGAAATTTGGTTTTAATAAATTGACAATGAAATTATGGATTACTGATACGATCAAAACTATTGGTCTTAGTATTGTTTTAGGTTCTCCTTGTATTGCTGCGTTTTTGAAGATTATTGATTATTATGGTGATCAATTTATCTTTTATCTTATGGGATTTGTATTGGTTCTTAATTTAGTAGCAATGACGATTATTCCAACTTTGATTATGCCTTTGTTTAATAAATTTACTCCTTTAGAAGATGGTGAATTAAAAACTGCAATTGAAAATTTAGCTTTACAACAAAAATTCCCATTAACTAAATTATTTGTAATTGATGGTTCAAAACGTTCATCTCATTCAAATGCTTATTTCACCGGATTACCATGGTCAAAACAAATTGTTTTATTTGATACTTTAATTGAACATAATAGTACTGAAGAAACTGTTGCAGTATTAGCTCATGAAATTGGTCATTGGAAATTAAATCATTTACCAAAAATGTTAATTATGAGTCAAGGTCATTTATTCATTATTTTTTCAATATTTTCATCATTTATTCATAATAATTCATTATATAATTCATTTGGTTTCATTAATGAAAAACCAATTTTAATTGGATTTTTATTATTTAATGATATTTTTCAACCAATGGAATGTATTTTAACATTTGGACAACATTTGATTTCAAGAAAACATGAATATGAAGCTGATAAATATGCAGTTGATTGTGGATATGATAAAGAATTAAGTAGAGCTTTAATTAAACTTTGTCATGAAAATTTATCAGGAATGATTACTGATTGGTTATATAGTTCTTATCATCATTCTCATCCTATTTTACCAGAAAGATTAGATGCTATGGGATATGTTTCAACGGAAAAGATTTCAATTGAGAAGAAAGAGAAGGTGGAAGAAGAGAAGGTGGAAGAAGAAAAGGTAGAAGAAGAAAAGGTAGAAGAAGAAAAGAAAGAAGAGAAGTCTGATTAGATGAATATATTTATAAATAGCTTTATAACATAATTATCTCTATATAAATCTGTAATATAACGCGGTGCTACCAAGTGTGCGATAGTTGATTTTTTCTACTCATCATCATCATCTCATAGAAGACCAATCTATAATTTATAAGTAAGTCATAGGGAGAGATATAGATATAACTGAAACAATATAACAAAACACAAATGGCGGAACAACAGAGAATTGTACTTGAAAGTTTAATGGGTAAAGAAACATCCATACGACGTAAAGATCCAGAAATGACTAATCCAAAAGTGTGTCGTAGTTTTTTAGTTGGAACATGTCCCCATGATTTATTTATTGGTACTAAACAAGATTTAGGTAAATGTCCAATGTTACATTTACAAAAACATAAATTAGAATATGAATATCGTACTAAGAAATTAGGTGAAAAGTTTCCTGAATTAGAATATGATTATTATAAACAATTACAATCATATATTCATGAATTAGATCGAAATATTGCCATTGCTACTAAAAGATTAGAACATACCCCCGAGGAGAAACTTAAAATTGAAAAAGTGACTAAAGAATTAGATGATGTAGATATGACCATTGGATTAATGATTCAAGAAATTGAATTCTTAACTTCAACCAATCAATCAATGAAAGTATTGGAACAATCAATTAAATTGAATGAATTATGTGACAAGAGGAATAAATTAGCTCAACAGGCAAGAAATATAGTTGAGAATGTTGGTCAAGCATCACAACAGAAATTACAAGTATGTGAAGGATGTGGAGCGTATTTATCTCGATTAGATAATGATAGAAGATTGGCTGATCATTTTGTGGGGAAGATTCATTTAGGTTATGTACAAATGAGACAAGCTTATGATGAAATGAATCATAGATATAAAAGAACTGGATATATATAGCTGCTAGGGGAGAATGGGAATCATTGGTTGGGTGTGTACTATGTAGTCGTACCTATGGGCATAAAAAAGATAGCAGAGCTACCAAATTACTACCTTTCAGTGTAAAGTTATTGTAAGATATTATGTATAATACTAAATAATGGAGAATCAGGGTATCATATGCAATAGATGATGGTCGTGTGTATACTTCTTTATATCTTTAACTAGAATAGATTATGATGGCAGTGCTACCAATATAAGAATATCCTAGCAATGCTACCATATTACAAAGATCTCGCCTTATAAAAATAAATATACGAATGTGTAGATTTCATAATTCATGTGAGTAATTAAATTTACACTAAGAAATAGTTTGCACAAAAAAGGCTGCAATGAGATTTTGAAATTATATTTCCCCGGGGTATGAAACTGAATTTCATTTTACATTTATAACACATTTAGATACTCTTATATATATATATATAGCAACAGAGTGTGTGTGTGTGATACCCATAAGAAGAGTAAGATAACAAAAGGTATGAAGAAATATCAATTAATAGGTAAACGAGGAAGTGGTTTATTATCATCATTTCATAGTAACAATAATACCAAGAAATCTTCAAATATTCAATATCCTCAATTACATTTATGTTCATTACCATTTGAAATCTTATTATTAATATTTAACCAATTGGATCAACGAGATTTACTTTCAATCTCATTAACTTGTAAACGATTTAATCAATTTATTAATAAATATTTCTTATATAATAAAATTCATTTTACAACCACTAAACAATTTCAATCATTTGCTAATAATCATTTATCAAACAGTACTAGCAGTGGTGGTAATAAGATAAACTACTTAACAACCGTTGAATTTAATAATCCACAAATTAAACGAGCTGGTTCATCAAATTATAAATCAAATATTGCTGGTAGTTATCAAATAGAAGTAATTAGACCACCAAATGAAATAAGTCATGATGATTTTGTTCAATCGTTAAATAAATTATTTATGGAATCATTTGGATTAAAATGTTTAATTATAAATGAAATTTCTCCTGATTTCCAATTTCCTGATAATATTCAACAACCTTATCAAAAACAAGTAATATCAAGATTCTTAAGAAATAAGAAAACCACCTTACCAAAACCAAAGAGAAGTTTAGAGAAATTAATATTAAAGACTCAATCAGGTTGGTCAATTCCTTTGAAATATTCTCATATTTCATTAATTTGTAATCATTTCAATGTGATACATCAATTACAATTAATTAATTTTATAATTGATGATACGAAATCAATATTATCCAACGATACAACGGCTTCACCCCATGTTGCTGATATTGAAAGTTTAATACTTGACTCATGTAATTATACCAATTCATTCAAAAAACCCAAATCAAAACCAATACCCAACCCCATGTTTCATAATGTATCTCAATTAGAATTGAAAAATATCACCAATGATAATTGTTTATCATTAATTGATTATATAAAATTGAATAATTCCAAATTATATCATATTTGTATTGATATGAATTCAAGTTTATTCTATTTAGATGGACAACAATTCAATTTTGGGAAATTTAATCCATTTTTTAAAATTATATGTGGAAGATTAGGTGGGTATAAGAATGTAACTAATATTACATTGACGAATTTTGGATTATTTGAATATTTAAAACAAGAAGACGATAAAAGTGATGTTGATTCTTGGGTAGAACCTCCCACGGATAATTTTGAAACATTTATGAAATATATTAGTGAAATATCGAAACTTACAATCGTGTTAAAGGAATCATTGAAAAAAGTTAGGACATGTATAAAATGTGGTCATAAAGAACAATTACTGAGAGATAAACTTATAGATACATTATCTAATCATGAATGGAAGGTATTATTGTCACAATTAGAAATTAATAATCATAATTCAATTAAAATATTTAATAGGAAACATAAATTGCTTTATAATTCTGCATCATACAATACACACCATGAATAAAATAATCATACAAAATTAGCAAAGACGGACAGAGGAAGAGATTAGACATGCAGGTTAACTAATAGATAATAATACGTATATTTTCCTTATACAGAGAAAAATTTAATTAAATAGACTAGAATATAGCTTTTTGAATGAATTGGCTACTTTTTGAACCACGGCCATAAATCCATTACTGACCCTATCATCATCCGCATCAACCTCATCATATATTGGTTTATTTTCATAATCACCCCCTACATCTATTCCACCTGGAGGAGGAGTATTTTCTTCTGATGGATAAGAAATATCTTCAGGATACGTACTACTTCCAACGATAATCTGTGTATGTTTAGCTTTCTTATGACCGGTGATTGTGCTAGTAGTAGGAGTGCTAGTGGGGATGATAGTTGATGAATGACCTTTTCCTGGATTTTCCCAATGATCGTGCTGTTCTTTTGGCAGATGTTCAGGATCATCAATATCTATCAAAATATCAATTGAATTATAGGTTGGGTATTTTTCCCCATTAACTTGATAAATATTATATTTACTTTCAAGATCCAGTTGTTTTAAATCAATAAATGAACCATGTTTAACTCTAACTCCAGTTTCAATTAAATTTTCTGCTAATGAATTAGGTAACCCTAATGAAACATCTAAATTGGTATAACTTAATTCACATCTTGGTATTGAAGATTTATATTGTTTTAATTTATTTTGAATTTGTTTTGCATTTGATTTCATTGAATTTACCACGAATGAATAATCTAAATCAGGTAAATTATCAAATTGTTTCTTTAATTGAACAAAATCTCGTAATAATTTAACATCACCATTTGATAATATTTCAACTAATCCATAATTATTTGGTTCTTGAGTAAATTCATATACTAAACCACCACTGAAAACATCAATCATATCATTTGTATATAATATTGGAACTTCATCGAAATTTCGGGGTAAGACTTCATTACATCCATATTCACTGAAAAATATTGGTTTTGTAAATTCTCGATAATCATCAACTAGGATATTATATCCACTACTATAAAAAGTTTGTTCACCACACCATTGATATGAATTAACCCCATAGAAATCAACTGATTCATTAGGATTATCATTACTACATTCCAAATATTTTGCCAAAGACATTCTATAATTCAAATCATCTGCGGCACTATATCCCACAGGAATTTGTCTTGGAGAATTGATTTGAATATAGGTTTTAATATCTCTAATCATGGCTTTTATATATACTGGTGAAACACTGGCAGAAGTTGGATCATTCACAATTTCATTCCCAGCAATAAAACCTAAAGTATTATTATAATGACTAAATTGTTCCACTATTTTAAAAACATTTTCTAAATAAAATAAATTATAAGTTGTCCAAGGTTCATAACGATTTAAATGATGATTAGGCAATGGAGAATTAACATCAAGTACTAAATAAATCCCAGCAGATGCTAACATTGTCATACAGATATCATGATCTAAATTTGAATTTACAGAATATATTCTGATTGTATTTATACCTAATTCTTGAAATAATATTATATCACGAGCACATTTTTTAGGATCGGATAATGGATCTTTATGATTTGATACTGCTGATGAACCTCCCGGTTGATAATCTATTCCTTTAATATAAAACTAGATAATTGAGTTAGTAAAGAGAAATCCTTTTATTCATATTCATGTAGGTATAGATACATACTGGTTCCTTGGTTATACTATCAACGAAGAAATGACCATGAATTGTTATTGGATGAACATAAGCGCCCACTTGATTTATGATTGTTATGATTAATAGTAATATGATGATAGATTTTGAAGGGAATGTGGTGTTTGGCGTTGTTGTAGGGTAGTGTGATCTTGTATATAAGTTCATTAGTAGATTTGAGATATTGTGAATTAGAGTTTGAGGAAAGGAAGATGGTTAAACTATGATAAATTTGGTGATTGTAAAGTTCCCAGTTTTTGCAATCATTTTTTTTTCTTCTCTCTCTGGTAAAATTAGTTGCACCCAAAAAATAACAAGGTTTGTTTCTAATACATGGGAGAGAAATCTACGTCTCTAATTACATATAAACTGACCATTCTCTCTAGAATGAATCTGCATATATATGTATCTAACTAAAAGTACTTTAGCAGATAAAGAATTGAATGTACCTTAGATAGAGTGATATTCAAACTTTGAATTGTTTACAATTCTACCACAGAAGAACAAAAACTAATTATTATTATTACACAAACTTAACTATTAAAAAATTGGGATCCAATTGCCTATTTCGTATCCTACACACTGAATCACAGAATCTAAATGCTAAGCTTTCTTCTTTATATATACCCAAAAGTGATAATACGCAAACCCGTTTGGATATACAACGTGTTGTTCACGTGATAATTTTGACTCTACTAACCTAGGTGGGGATTGACTCCGTACTAGCATATGTTAACAGAGTAGGAGTGGAGAAATGATAAGGGATAAATTTTTTACAAATTCTTTATCTTGCAGTAGGGAGAATGATTTCCTTATGATAATGAAACCAAATACATCAATTAATGTATTTATTTGTTAGTGTCTTCCGGACAATGTATGAAAATTTCCGTGGAAATTGTATAACGGGATTATGTTCCAATAAATAAATTATCAACACTCGGCATTATTTCGGTTAAATTGCAAAAGAACCCCCCATTGTTTTCTGTCTTGTGCTAAAAATTTCTAATTTCTCCACTGTATTAGCGCAAGGTATAATTTAAACTACACCTCCACTTTGTAATTACTACCTTGTTTATATAGATGTGTATGTCTTCTTTTCGTTGAAGATTATAATATTACAATTCCCTTTCTAGAATAAGATCCATTAACAGACAATGTCAATTACAAGAAAACAATTACCAGAATTAAAATCAAATATTGATTCATTAATTAATAAACTTACAACTTATAATGAAAATGGTAAACCTCCATTAGTTGCACCAGCTATTTGTATTGGAGTTAGTGATGATAAGCAAACCTTATATTTAAATAGTAAAGGAGTACGTTCGTTAGAAGATCCAGAATCAACCATTGATAATGATTCAATATTTTCATTATTTTCATGTACTAAAACCATGACAGCAATGGCAATCTTAATATTGTATGAACAAGGAAAATTATCACTTGATTTACCATGTTATAAATATTTACCAGAAATCGAATTAATTGGAATTGTTGATCCTGGTACTGTTAATAAACAAGGTCAATATACCAAATTACCAAGAAAACCTAAAGTACCAATAACTATTCGTCATTTATTATTACATTTATCTGGATTTTCATATGGATTCATAAATGCTGAATATCATAAATTAATTACCAAGGGAGAAAAGATGGATCCAATTAATCCTCCTCGAGAATTTTTCAGTAATAAAAAGACTCCATTGGTTCATGAACCAGGTAGTGATTTTATGTATGGACATAGTTATGAATGGTTAGGATTTATAGTCCAAGCTATATCAGGTAAACCTTTGGGTGAATTCTTAAAAGAATATGTATTTGATCCAATTGGAATGACAAGTTGTACATTCCATTTATTAGATGAAAGTAAATTAGTTAGAGTTCATTATAGAAATACTGATGATTCAATTAAATTAATGAAAAGATTTCCAATTCATCCAAATCCAATATTGGATTTAGGAGGACAAGGATGTTTAGGTACTGTTGGAGATTATCTTAAATTATTAAGAGTTTGGTTAAATTATGGATATAGTCCCGATAGTGGGAAACGTATTCTTAATGAATCAACTGTTAAATGGGCGATTGAAAATCATATGCCTGGTCATGTTAATGTTGAATTTCAAGGTATGTCTCATAATGAAGATGAATCTTATGTAAAAGATGGTTGGTCGTTAACTGGGAATGCAATTAATATGAATGATTTAAAGAGTGGTAGACCTAAAGGGTGTTTATATTGGAGTGGGTTAGGTAATTTATATTATTGGCTAGATTTCCACAATAAAGTATGTGGATTATATGCTGGACAATTATTACCATTTTTGGATGAATATGCCTTTACTGGTTATCAAGAATTTGAATCATATGTTTATCAAGCGATTAATAAGTCAAAGAGGGAACAAGAACAACAAAACCCAACTGGTAAGTTGTAGACAATGGGACTTACATGGACTTATCAAAAGCTAGATAGATAGAGTAGTTAACTAGTTTTACTTAATAAAAGTACGCTCGTTAGAGTGGGTTGCAAAAACGTTACTTATCACCATAGTGGTTGGTCCCGTAGTAGTTTTTTCTCTATTGTATCTGTAGTACTATATGTCTATTGGTCACATATCCTGTGTCATGTAGATTATGGTATTACCATTGGATACTTACTCAGCCTGGAATCTTTCTTCGTCGTATCCCAACCGTAAATTCGTTTGGGTTGTAAATGAAACCAACACACAAAATCTTAAAAAATCTAAAAATAAATTTCTTTCTTTTTACAACACACTTTACTTCTTATTGTTAGGGACTTATAGCCATCTCATTACTAGAATAACCCCCATTAGACAATCACTACATAAATATACACACTCACTCACACATAGTCACCATGTCACCTACTACTAATAGCAACAATAGAAGTAGTAGTAGCACACGGGATAATCAACCATATCATCGTATATCTAATAGTATATCCTCAATCCAACATCCACTCCCGTCTAGTCCACCAACTTATGATGAATTAGTTGATAGCAATACAACAACAACTGGTAATACTGGTAATACACCCCCCATAGAACAATTTGAAATAGATGATAGTTATTTTGATTATGACACTCATCAATTACATCCTCAAAGTAGAATTTTAATTATTTATAATTTTATTAATAATAATATTATAAATCCAATTAATAAATTAATTGAACCAATTTATGAAGGTTATAAATATTTCCAATTACAATATGAAAAATCAATATTAAAATTAGGTAATCCTTTAGTTGTTAAACGATTATTATATGTTACATTTATAATGACATTAATATTTTTCATATCAAAATATAATACAAATGATAGTATTAAAGGTTCAAGTGGTGGAGGAGGATCATCATTTAATACGGGGAAACTTTATAATATTAATAAATTACAAGATGCTATTCATAATTATATTGATCCAGAATTAATGAAGGATAATTTACAATATTTTAGTTCAATATCTCATATAAGTGGTACAAAAGGTGATTTAACATTAGCTAAATATATTGAACAATCAATGAAAAATAATGGAATTCATAATGTTGAATTTAATGAATTACAAAGTTTAATAAATTATCCAAGTAAAAATCCCGATGATACATATATTAAATTATCTGATGGAAGTTTCACAGCAAAATTATATGAATCTGATGGTTCCAAATTGGAAAATTTTGCATTTATGCCGAATTCATTAAATACTGAAGAAATTAATCTAAAATATATTTATTTAAATTATGGATTACATCAAGATTATAAATCACTTGATTCAAATAATATAAATTATCGGGATAAAATCGCATTAATTAAATATGGTGGAGGAATTCCTGAATCAAATAAAGTTAAATTAGCTCAATCAAAAGGAATAAAAGCAATAATTTTCATATCTCCAAAATTCAATATCCCATTTAGTTACATGGAAACTATTGAACATGATGATGTTATAATTCGTGAAAATGTTGGATTAACGAGAATTTCTCCTGGTGATGTATTAACTCCAGGTTGGTCTTCAGAAGATGGATATATTACCAGATTATCTTGGGAAAAATCTCAAACTACTCCAAAAATACCCACTATCCCAATTTCAAATAAAGATGGACAAGCCTTGATCAAAAAATTGGGCAACAACAAGGGGTTTAAATTTCCTGATGGGACCTATAGTGGGAATGATGAATCTGATCTTACTATACAATTGAAAATAACCAATACTATACGTGAATTACATCCAATTTGGAATGTTATTGGTTCAATTGAAGGTCGGGAACAAAATGATAAAGCGGTGATTATTGGTGCCAATCGAGATTCATTATGTGATGGAACTATTGCCAATGGTGGATCAATTGTATTACTTGAATTAATTAAGATTTTCACATCATTACAACGGAAATTTCAATGGAGTCCAACAAGATCAATATATTTTATATCATTTGATGGTGGAGAATATAATTTAGCTGGAAGTTCTGAATGGATTGAAAATAGACGAGAAATCTTATCAAAACAAGGATATTTATATATTGATTTATCTGATTTAGTTTCGGGAGATAAATTACAAATTAATGCTCATCCTTTTCTTCAAGGGGTTATAAAGGGGGAATTTTCAAAATTTAGAAGTGGTGAATTATATGAATTATTTCATAATTCATATCATGGAGATTTGAAAGAATTAACAATTGATAATAATTTTATGGAATTTAAAAATTATTTACCATTTATTAATTTACTTAATATTCCAAGTTTAGAAATTAAATTCGTAGGAGATGAAACATATCCTAAGAATTCATGTTTTGATGATATGTCATATTTTAAATATTCCCATGGTGATAGTAGTAATAGTCGTATGACAAAACATGCACAAATTGTTGAATTATTAGCTAGAGTAATACTTAAATTTGCTGAAGATCCACTTATACCTTATTCATTTGAAGAATTATCCAATTCCTTAGACCATTCAATTAAAGACCTACAATCATATGCCCAATCATCTCATTCCCAACTTAATTTTGAACCATTATTTAAAGCAAATCTGATTCTTAAAGATAATGGCCAAAAATATGAAAAATGGAGATTTGAATGGACAAGATTTATTGCTAATTCAAATGGGGCCGAACCTAGTTTATATGCATTAACTCGTTGGAAATGGAATGAAAATATGTTGGTATTTAATAATAAATTCTTAAGACCATTTATTACTCCCCAACTGAGTCATCAAGGTAGTGAATTGGTAAGACCGGGATATTTGAATCGATTATTTGGCATGGGGTATGGAACTCCATTGAATGATAAGACACATGAATGGAATACTTTCCCGGAGATTAGGGAAATGATTAGAATGGGTGCGGATGGGGGCAAGATCCAGAATGAAATTAATTCATTGGCTAATACTTTTGCTGAAGCTGCCAGGGAGTTTTTGAATTTGAATAGTTAGGTAAGTTACAATTAGAGTGTGTATATTTAATATTATTACGATTTTTTTTTATTATTATTATTATTAAGTTAATGATGGGATATCTATTAATTTACATAAATCTTCTAAATAATAATCATGAATTCTTGGATCTAATCCTCTAACTGCATTAGTTAATAATTGTAAATATTCAACATTAGTTCCACTTGGTCCCTGGGAAGTTTTTATCACCTTGGCAGTATCTTCAATTGATTCCGGACCGACAAATGCTTCATTATCAATGGTGCCTATATATATCATACTTTCAATATAATAATCCCCCGTTTTTTCATCTTGAGATAATTCATTCATGATTGATGTTGATGGACTACTTTCAACTGATTCAATATTCAAGATATGAAATGGAACAAGATGGGTAGAATATCCATTTTGTTCCCTAATATCCAAATATTCTTTCACATATTGTACATTTTCCGGAGCGATATAATAAGCTACTCCCCAAACTTTTAAATCTTCTTCAGTTAGTTGAGAAATATGATGAGTAATATCTAAGATTTCACTACTTGTCGTTTCACCTTCTTGTGACAAGTCAGTTTCTTGATGGGTCTTTGACAATTCATACATATGTAAATCACTATGAAATTTATCATATCGTTTTAAATCAGATAATGATACGAGAGTAACTACTCGACCTGGTGATTTTGGTGTACCTCGATGATCATTTGAACTTTGCCAAAATCGCCGGATGAATCCTTTGAGATATCCTGTGAGTTTGAATGAGACATGAGGTGGGGGTTTGAAGATGAGACTACCGTAGCCTATTATCCACATTCCTTGTTGTGGAACGGGTGAGGACATATTTAATGGTGGGTAGCAGGAATATAAAGGATGATGATGATGATGATGATGATGATGAGAGTTACAGATCCTAAAAGCTCCGGGGGAGGGAAGATGAGAGAGTCGAGCGCGCCCTTATTAATTATGAAATATCGCGTGAATGTTATATGAATAAATTAAATAAATTATATATTGCAATTATTCAAAGGATTGAATAGATAGGGGTAACTGTCTTATATATAACTAAATTTAAATGCCATTTTAATTGTATCTAATAATTTTTGTTTAATATTGGTTCGATTTAATTTAATAAATTTTGAAATTATTAATGAACTTATTATAATTATAATAATTATTAAAGAATTATCTTTAATATAAACTTTTAATAAATTAATAAGATATTTTAATTTATTTGATAATTGATGTAATTTATTAACTTCAATTGGACTTTTTTCAATATTCTTTATAATAGAAGAAGAACCGTCACTTGTCTGTGATTGATATTGTTTTTGAATTTCTTTTAATGATTTATATTTTAAATTTTGTTGTTTTTGTTGTTGTTCTTGATGTTGTTTAAGTAATTCTTGTTCCTGTTGTTGTTGTTTCTGTTGTTGCTGTTCTTCTTGTTGTTGTTGTTTTAAAATATTTTGTTTATTTTGTTTAATTTCATTTAATTTAATTAATGATTGTTCATTGAATATATTTGAAGAATTAATAATCAGTTCAGCTAATTTAAATTCATCAAAAGTTGGTAATATTTCAAATACAATTAGATTAATAAGTTTATTCAAGTACTTATCATTTGAAGTATTCAGTTGTCTATTAATGATTTGATTTAAATCTTGTAAATAATTTAATTTATCATTAATTAATAATTGATAATTGGTAATTAACATTAAATGATAATTATATAATATTTCATTAGGAATAAATTCTTCACCATAAATCATAATTAATTGATTATATAATTCATTACTAGTAATTGAATTAATTGCTATGGTACATTGATATTTATCTTCATCCTGTGGTTGTTGTTTTAATAATACACCAATTTCAATAAGATATAAATTAATAATCTTGATAAACAATTGTTCTGTTATTAATTGATTATTAAATTGATTAAATGATTGTTTATATAATTTATAAATTAATTTAAATGATTTAATTAATTGTTTATTCTTAAAATGTTTTAATGTTAATTTATATTCATCTTCAATTTGTTTATTATTATTATTACCAATAATACTACTACTACTTAATGATAATGTTGATGATTCCATATTGGCTGACTGTCTATTATTTGTATGTAATTTATCTTGTCGATAAGCTTGTAATCCCCAATTACTTGAAAACAAATGAATCTGTTTGTAAAAATGATTTTAAAATTGAAGAAACAAATTCCAATCAATTAAAAACCAATCAAACAAAAAGTTTAACCTCGGTTAAATTATAATAAATTATTGAAATGTGGAGATTTATATAAATTGTATTGTATTACACAAAATAAGATCACATTTTTATAACCTCATGTAATAGATGATTATTCAAGGGTTAACCACACCAGTAAAGTAACTTACCCTTTCCAGGGCAATTTTTAAATTCATAATCACAGTTATGATTAACTGTAATTATAAAGTCCAACAATTGTCACGTGACACATCCTCATATTAGAATATGGTATGGGAGTATCTATCTCTGTAATTTCTTTTGGTATACAACCGGCTATCGGATATACCTGTAGATTAAGAATAGTTTTTTTCTAATAATATGTCTTAGTTTGAACAAATTGATTTTTGGATGTTACTGCTGTCCCCATCATCCATCATCCAATTCGATCTTGTTCGTAAAAAAGATAAGTTCACTCCTCCCAGGGATAGTTTCTTGATTCATCTGAGCTGAAGTAGACGATCATCCAATTAGATAGTAGAACGGTATTTGTATATTAAAACTACATATATGGTAAAATGGTGACGAAGACCAACATGGATTGAGTCTGCATCAGAACCAATCTTGCAATTCATAATCTAACTGGGTTGCAACTATGGTATTAACTAGTTTACTAGTTAAAATAAGCCAATATTTACAGCTTTACAAACAAACCCCGAGCACTTCAGGGTAGATTTTGTTTATTTAGCAAGGATTCTGGACTAATTACATATGATTGATACTGGTTAATGGTATAATAGAGAAGATAACTTGCTTTGTGAAAATGATAAGTAGCTATAGGAACTTGCACTACATTATATGATTTGTGTATATCCGTCATTCTTTTATATTGTTTTATTAGAAAGTATCATCAATCAACATGAACTATTTCAAATTATATCATCCATGTATAAATTATAAAGAGCTATTAGATACCAGCTAGTGTATATTTGGGGTTTCACACCTATGTAGCGATAAACTAAAGTAATATAATCTATAGAGACATTTGTCTAAAATGAGGATAAAGAAATGCCTAATTCTAAAAGAAAGTGATATAAAAAGAAGTGGGAAAGTTAACCATATTTATACTCTCGGGAAATCCATCGAGGCGTTGAGGGATTTAACGGCAATACGGAAATACGGAAACAAACGGTAAACATAAATAGTAAATAACACAAAACCAGAAGAAACATTACTGGCAACGAAGCTAGAACAAGATATAATAGCTAGTTATATCTTGACATAGCTACTTGGCCGTAACAATCCAATAATTAATGAGTATTTTTTTATTTAAATATTTACAAAATATTTTATTATTTAATTATTCTATTGTATAATATTTTTTTTTTTTTCTGGGCTTTGTTCAATTTTAAAAAAATAAATAATTTTATAAGAAATAAACGATTTCTCGTAGAATGAAAAATTTATTCACTGCTACTGGTTAACTTACAGTTGTATCATTTTATTTAGATACTAATTACATAAATAATCGATACACTGGGGGGTTGTCATACATTTATAAATGATTCCCTCTTAGTCATATTTCACTCAACAATATCATAATCATAACAATAACAATACCAATCTTTTTATTGAATTAATAGTTCTAAATCACCATATATAAAACATTTTCCCTTTTTTGTGTAACTTACATGTTTATCCTGTGAGAAAACATTCTTTATTCTTTTATTGGAGTTAAATTCCATTGTGGTAACGAAACAAAATATTCATTTATTCTTCTGGTTGTTCATAATTTAAATTGTATAATCGTAAGTTTTTTTTTTTTATACAACAAAGGCTAAATAAATTTTTACAATTGGGTAAAGAAACAAATTGAAAAATAACCTTCGCTAGTTTTTTATTTTTAAATTGTTCAAGTTTCATAAACTAACCAAGCCCCCCTCTATTTCGAAACTCATACAATATACAGAATGGTTGCAGAACACGGACAACCACAGTTAAAGAAGCAAAGAATGACAAGTAAACTATTTGATATTCCCCCAGAAGTAATTGAACGTATAATTTACTATTTACCTGATGATTATTTGGAAAAGTGTATTGACTTACCATTGATAGGAGATTATGCTCTAAATAGACTTTATTTAGTTATAGAGATTAGATCTCCTTATTCAAGCAGTTGGGAGTATGCACGTCCAAGAGGATATGAATCATTTGAAGGAATGGAAATTAATACAGATCGCCTGTCAAGGTTTCTTATGCAAGTTAACAAGGGTGGTAGCAATAGAGTTTGCAGATATAAGACATGGAGAGTGAATGATTTCGTTCAATTTATGCAAATGCAAACTAAATTTCGACCTAAGATTGTTCATTTCAGTCTGGTGGATCAGTTGGATTGGCTTTACAAACATTATCCTCACATATTAAATCAATTACCACGGATCGATGTTTCATTCGATCGAAGCACTATTGGAAGATTTTGCGATATCCCAAAAGAATATATCAGGAAGATTTTGGACAATAAAATCACTGATGATTTCCTTGTTAACCTTATCAAGCAAGGTTGGGGTGAAAATGTCAAAGTGCTTGAATTACTGGGGCCCAGTTTGGAGAATCTCCCCAGTTTATTTCCAAACTTGCAAAGATTAAGATTTGTGCGTATAGAATTATCCCAGAGCCCGTTGCCTCCTTTACCATTAAGTTTAGAGTTTTTGCAACTATATACTGAAGATTTCGACAAATTGGACGTTTCCTATCTAGAAAATTTGAAAGAAATTGTTTTTGACTGTTTCAATCCCTTGAATAGATTGGATAGGTTTAAATTTCCTCTTGGAATCGAACGAATACATGTGTCAGGAAACACGTTTGAGGAAATTGAAATAAACATAGAAAGCTTTGATAGTATAGAACAATACACTAATCTAAAAGAGTTACGGATCGGAAATGGTGAGCTATGTGAAAAAACCAAGGTATTTTCAAAAAGAACGTCGTTCCCTGATAGCCTACAAAAACTTGAAATAAATTTCTTTGCTGAATGTGTTCATATGGAACCGGAGGAGCCATTTGCAACTGTGGCTGGTAACTTATGTCTTCCGGATAACTTACGGGTTCTCCTACTCAACACTTATCAAATTTACTATAATACTGCCCTGTTGATATTTCCTGAATCATTAAGGGTTTTGTCGATTACAAGTGAAACGAGGGGGATGGATGAAGAATGGGAACTGAATGGATACCCGCAGGAGGATTGGTCTGCTGCAAAGTTTCCTTCTTCCCTTGTTGACTTAAGCTTACTGCTTGGAAGAATAGAAGGCGTCACCTTTCCAAGATCGTTGCAGAATATGAATCTACAAGCTGATGAGCCAATTAAATCAATCAACTTCCTTGAATTTGAAAATTTAGTTCAACTTAAATTTGGATGGTTAGATATGGATGAATTTATATTTAAATTTCCATCCAGTTTGAAGATTTTGGAATTAAATGGCTATTGGTCACTTAAAAAAGTCAAAGTTGAAGCACCAAACTTGAAACTGGTGCAGCTTAAAGATACTAAGTTTGAATACTTAGATGATTCCACCTTTCTGCTTCCTGATTCTGTAGAACAGGTTTCTTTTAATATTTCCGATGGTTTCGTTGGTGCGGCTGTAAACGTATTCCCTTCACAAATGAAGGAATTATATTTAAAACGGTCCCATATTACATCGGATACTTTAAAGGAACTTCATTTGAGAGCGTATAAGAATCTTGTGACTTTGGATTTACTGCATAATAAAATTTCACGATTAGACAACAATACATTTCCATTGTCCTTACAATATTTACGTCTTGATGGCAATCCGATTTCCTCATTTTCCAGTCCAAATGTGTTTTCAGAACTAATAAACTTGCAAAAACTTAGTAGCGAAAGCGAGCATAGAGGATATGGTATTCGAGGATACATGGACATGACTAAATATTTCGAGTCAGACCAGGGGAACATGTTAAATTTCCCATCATCTTTGATTAGCTTGAATCTTACTAATAGTATCCTACTAAAGGGAATGGCCGAAAAACTCAACTTCCTGATGTGTAGTCAACTACAAGAGTTGTGGTTACGTGGAAATAAAGGAATGACAGATATACAAATTCTTGTGGACCAACTAAAATCGTCCTGTCCAAATATGGTTGAACTATTCTTGGATCGGGAGCTTAAGGAGCATATTAATGAAGAAGGAGTTAATTTCTTGAATTTTTCTTAAAGCAAAAACCGGTGGTGTTTAATTTCAGTTTTGTTAGATTTACACTCCAGTAAACAGATTGTATTTTATGAACTTTAATATTACTTTAAATATTTTTTTAAACAAACTTATTTTTTATGCAGAACCATTTAATTTTTTTTTTTTTTTTTTTGACAATTCTAAATCTTGGTGACAAAGTTGCAACTACAATATTATTTGTTGCAAATTGCAAAAAAATAAAAGAAAAATAAAAAAAAAATCACCTAAAATATTTTTTATTGTAGAAAAACAATTGACATATTTAGAAAATTATTTCCCGTTAAAAAAATAGTATTTTGTTCAGAAAGTTAACAAAGAAAACACCAAAATTATTAACAAAAATTTTAAAAATCTAACTTAGTTGTTGTATTGAAACATTCCAAGTCTTCAAGAACCAGAAAAATGAATGTTTCACACGACAATTGAATTTCCCAATAATGAATGGATTACGGTATAATTATGCAAATGACTCAATAAGAAAAATTCCATTCCATGGTGATTTAGAATTACAAAGAATTGAGTCACATTGTCTAAAACCACTACTAGCATAAATAACCGTGATCGAGTATGTCATTGAATGACTCCCTTTCCCAATATTTGATTCAAGTGTTGAAGAGTACATGCTGTGAATTTATGAGAAAATCGTATAGTACACGACAGTACAAATCGGTGGTACCTAGCTGTTTTCTACCAATTGATCCCAAAGGATGAAATTGGGGGTCCCTAACTATTTACGAACAACTGATCAAGCAATTGATCTTTAAAATATTAACATAGGGGGGATTTCATTGTTTATGCAAGAGTAAAGGTTTTACAGTTTGGTTACATACAGAGTGTATGATGACAAAAATAATAATCCACTGAAAATAAATAATTGTTTACTAAAGTCGACATTAGGAAATGGTTAAATTGAGAATGTGGAGAAACTAGATTAAATCATCATTGTGATTAGCTACCACAAAATGGATGAGAAAAATAAATAAAGGTTCAAATATACCTACTAATATTAGTTTAGATTACCATTAGAATAGATGTATTCATATTATATCAATTGGCGAAAGTGTCACATGGGTCCATACAATAACGAATTGTCCAAAGGTATACAAAATTTGGTTATCCCACTCAATTTACTACTTACAGAACAATAATAATTAATTAGATCATAATTATTGAAATAAAACAGTATACAGGGTTATTATTGAAATAATATCATTACTAATCAAATGTTGCCAGAAACTGACTTAACCCAATCCAGAGCGTTGCTAAAGTCTGGATGTAAATCATTGAAAATTAAATTTATTTAAAGGATCCATTGTTAATCCTACAAAAATAAAATAATCAAAAAATCACAACAACATTTGAAACTTTACCTCCAAAAAAAAAAAAAAAATAATTGAGATCAAAATTTTGCAACCAAAGTTAAAATCCCTCAAAAAGTGTAAATTTCGATCCAAGAATCATAATATTCAAAATCCCTCATAATGACTTTCTAAAATTAGAATCAAAGGGGTATGCATGAAACTTTCAAAATGGTTGCCAAAAAAAAAAATAGAATTAAAGGGATACAAATAATCTACCAAATCCTCCAAAAAAGAAAATGGAATAAAAGTTTGTGAAGTTCAATCAATCAATCAATTCTTCGTTTTAAACCCTACTACTATGTCTGCCAACAAATTAAGTATTCCAAAAAAGAGAAACCAAAAAGGTGCCGACTACGAAAAGTCTAATTCAGTTTCTGCCACTGAACAACCGGCTGGATCAAGTAGCACTGATTCACTTAATTTTTTTTTTTGATGGTTGGTAAATTGTTAAGAATTTGTGGTGGCAAAACAAATACAAAGTATATTTACAAATTCTAAGTGACTCTTCCTCAAAGTTTGTTGTACGTTTCCAATTTAATTGAATCTATTGTTTTTCTTTATTGGTTTAAAATACAGTTTACTAACTACAAGATTTAATTCTATTAGTGGTTTGCTCACAACACTTCAACACTTGCCATTTGCTTTTTACAACCATGGTCATGTTGGGGCATGATAACTGTTGTTCATTTGTTATAAGATGTGGACACGCATCCAAACTTCACTAGAGTTGCTAGGGCCCCAGTCACCGATTACTGATCGTGGTAAAATTAAGATTATGGAATTATGGTTAAAAAATTTAGGTATAAAAATCAACTTATGGTTGAAAGTCAAAATATTTGGAAAATAGGTGCCCCTGATCCCGTCATAATTATATATTTGTAACAAGGACCTGATCACAACAGGGTGAAATTTTTCAGGTCATCACCAAATTCGTCATTCAGACATTCAAAGGTTACTACGGATGAATGTTAACCCCCTTGGAAATCTAAAAAGTATTGTTTTTGAAAACTGCCACGTTGTTACATAGGGCTTGTTAAAGGAGCTTTTTGTTAGAGATATTTGCCAAATAATATTTTCCGAAGGTGCACTGCCATCCATTCTTCAAACTAGTCAAAAGGAATCTCCCGACATAGGTATGCAAACATGCTTGCTTGCTTCTAGACCATGATCTCATAAAATTTTAAGAATGGATGGCAGTGAACCCTCCGAAAATATTATTTGGCAGTCGTCTCTAACTTTCTTTAAAACCTCCTTTAAATGACCCTCTGAAACAACGAGGCTGGATTCGAATACAATATTTCTTACATTTCCAATGAAGTTAACATCCATTCCTAGTAAATTTTGAAAATCTGTGTAACGAATTCGGGTGTGGCATGAAAAATTTCTCCCTGCCGTCACGGAGTCAGTTGTATAAATATACAGTTTTGACGGGATCAGTTAATTTCCCAAATATTTTGATTTTTAACTATAAGTTTATTTTTCTACCTAAATTTTTTAACCATAGTTCCATAATCTTAAAACTACCCTTCCGCCATAGAATGGGGTACTGTTGCTACTAAATAGATATATATATTTTAAAAATAAAATCAGTTCGTGAATAAAGATGAACGGTTATTAGCATTAAAATGAAAATGTCACCCTCTCATCAACCATAAGCACGGATTTATGCTTATTTTTGTCTTCATTAACGTGAAAAGCGATCCTGATGAGAAGGGTGGTTTTAAAAGGGTTCTATGTCATGAAAATCGCAATCCATAAATTATACAGAAAATAATCATTTCTTGGGAAAGAATGTAATACATCTGCTACTTTGGTCCTCATCAGAGAAACCTTTGGCAATGGGCAGAATTGTTTTGAAAATGCCGGTTTCCCAAAGTTTGAACTTATCCATTTGAGTCTGTTTTTCTAAACGATAAGCTGATTTGTTAAATGTATAGTCTCCAAATAATGTTTTTTGGCTGCAAATGCACACTAGAGTTATTTCTATTTTAAATTCGTATTTACTTCATTGACTGCATATTATATTCAGAGTACAAGTTCAATGACTTCTTTGTTCGCTTTCTTTTTGAAATCTTTTGTTTAAAATATTGAAATAGTTATCGTATCCGGTACAATAGTCATTCTAATGTATTTATTACCCCAACAAGATTGAACAACACGATATTTAATCTTACCAATCTTCAATGTTTTTAAAGAGGACATCCCTTTGAATTTGTGCTTTATCTTCTTTACTTTCCGCCACAGCCATCTATTCCGACCCAAACTATCCAAAGTCAAATAAGTTATTGGATGACGGAGTATGTGATCGAAGTCTCCCTGGTGTATTTCGCCAAGGTAATGAAGTTCTCGGAGAGAATAATTTGGCAAATTGCGTATCGTACCATCCATTCTGAGAGACGTGACTGATACCAACCCATGAAATGCATCAGACCAACCCACCTGGTGCCCCTCAAGGTTCAACGATTTCAAGCGCAGAACCTCAAAAATCTCAGAAAAGTCAATATATTGCCGGCTATAAATTATCTCAAGGGTCGTTACACGAATTTTTTTCTGGATCCTGAACCTCTCCAGCAATGTAATGGAAAGGGATTCCAACAGAATTAATCTAGGCACCAAATTATTTAAAAAGTCGTGGTCAACTGAACCTATCCGGAGACTTTTAATTAGATGGAATTGAGTGAAATCATAGTATGGGTTTCTTATCATGGCTACGTCAAGATGCCCGAATTCATTCCACCAAACACCAGCTCCCATCAGTGAAGAACGGTTGAAAAGATTTAATTTCTTGACAAGCTTCAACTCAAAAACCTTGCTAATAGCTATATGACACCCCTTAAGCTCGGAAACCAAATTCCGAAACCAACCAAAAGAGTCAACACTCATATGTCCGAGTACTAGTCTTTTCATAAACTTAGTTTGATGTTTCTTCAACTTTAATAATTCCATAAATCTATCCTGGGGAATATTCGTATAGTTTGCCCAAGGTGTTCCTATAGCTACGTCATTGATGGGAGTAGAAACGAAAATGGAATGCCATAAATATTTTCCAGCAAGATGATTAAATCGCCTGCATACCATATTCATCTGAAGTAGTTCTTCTTTTTCCAAATACTCGAGGACTTTGTCAAGTAGTTCATCAGGAAATTTGAGAAGATGTATACTGTGTTTTAATTTTCTCGAATGCCAAACCATCACTGTTGGTACAATTTTCAAAAGCCTCACCATAATTATCAAAAACACGAGATTGTTAATATACCTACGAGCTTTGATGAGAAGCAACTGTAGTTTGCCAATTTTATTCCGTTGAAAGAAATTGTTATGAGAGCTTGGTTTGATTTCACAAGGCCAGTTCCAGCTCGATAATATAAGGATACGAATTTCCAATTATTGAGATTACTAGTTGGCATTACAAACTTTTTGTTCTGACAGGTTTCCGCTTACTTCACGAAATTTGAGAATTATGGCTATACCTACCGTTATTGATAGTGAATATTTAAGGAGATGGGAGAATCCCCCTAAAGGTTATAAACAAAACTATTGATATACTATTAAAATTACATATTTTGAGGAATAAATGAAAACAACCATCTGACGATAACCACCTTTTCAACTTTCTATGAGAGTTGTGATGCATAACAATCACTAGTATAACATTAGATTAGAAATAAATGAGAATAACACAAAACCAGCTTGCGGCTCACGATTTTTTTCCATTGTTGCAAAACCGAACTATATAAAGCGTTTTTGGCTGCAAAAAAAAAATGCAAGTATACAAACTTGAAGTTCCTCTTCCTAGAAGCTTGTTGTACGTATGGGGACTCTCTCTCGCAATTCCTTGGGACACAAAAGTTTGGTCGCAAGCAGACATGCTTATGACTCTGAGGTGATAAATACTAACTATAACGTGGATACGGTTGAATGTTTATCTATAGACGAAGAGTCCACGTTGTTGAATCACATGGGGCGGGGTCATCACATAAATATTCTTGATAATAAGACTGTCAGGGGGACATCTGAAGTCAAAATTGAAACTAGAAAAATCTCAAAGATATACCGAGAAAAAACTGCGAAGAATTTGCAATTGAATATTTATATTTAGTAAAAGGTCATAACGATATAATCAATACAGGGTTAGGGGAGATTAAATTTAATTATTAATATATGCAGATGATGGTAATATACAAGAAAGGTTCTATAATCTATTTAATTATCAGAAAATTCTACTTTTGATGTTGTACCATTTGAATGAAAATCTTCCAATCTTACTAAAGTATCAATTTCATTATCAACAAGATCTTTTAAACTTTCTTCAATTTTAAAATATATTCTTAAAATAAGATAGTTAGGTTCTTTTAAAGGTAATCTCAAGGGGGAATTATCACTTAACCAGAACCCATCTGGAGTCTTTTCAATCTTTGAAATATTAATTGCGTCAATTTCATCCTGATCTAAAACTTCTAAAATTTCTTTCCATTTTTTATGCAGGTATTTCATAAATGGATTTTCAATTGAATCTGTAATTAATGGTTTTAATTTCTCAAGAAATATTAATAAATCTTCATGAATCTTTTTCTTTTCATTTACTCTATTAATGGTTGAGTTCTTTAATATGCTTAACTTTCTTTGAAATTGAGGATTAGCTTTTACATAAAGATTCTTTAATACTGCATTTGGATCATCGCCTTCTTCCAATGTGGACATTTCTTCTTCTTCATCTCTTTCTTCACGTTCAACCATTTCTGTATTCACAGTAGAAACGTCAGTTGATGATTGATATTCTTTTTGTTGATTCTTTTTAAATTGATTCACTTCATATTCTTCCTCTCCACTTTTGAATACCCATTTCAGAAATAGAAAACTCATATGATTAAATAAGTCATATAATTTATCACCCAAATTAGATACTAAAATAGTCATCAATGGAACAGCTCCGATTGCCCAACATACGAAAAATATCTTACCAAAACTTGTAGTCGGTACAAAATCTCCATATCCTATAGTTAACAAGGTCATAAAACAGAAATATACCGCTTCGAAATATGTCCAATCATTATTAACCCCACTATCTTCACTTACCCAAAATACAACTGCTCCCAATAACCAAAACACAATAAATATCACAATTGTCAATACTAAACTAAAATTAGTCTGTCTCCATTTCACCCTTTTCCTGATAATTCTCATCTTATGAAACGCTTGATCTGGAGTCAACCACTTCCCTTGTTTTTCCAATTTTGTCAAAGTCCTCAATCTCTCTTTTTCAATCTGATGCCAAAATATGGCAGGACCCGCCAGGGATAAAACAACAGCACGTAAAGTGGCTACAATCAATCCCATTATGATCACCCCAACAATTGATAATATCATACACATCGATCTTCCTCCAGCTGATGTGGGAACAATACTTCCAAATCCAATAGTTAGGAATGTGACAATACAAAAAAACAATGCTTCTCCATATGAGATCTCCTTGATTAAGTGGGCCATTGACACTGTGCCGATGATTGTCCAGATTGCGAATAGGATAGTGAATAACATTAGAGTCCGTTGTTTGTGGTCTAAGTTGAATGTGGCGGGATATTTGTTGAGTTTATAACCGATGAAATTTATCGATAGGATTACAGTACAACAGAAATAAAAGAATGCCGTAAAGATTGCACAATAAAACCCTTCAGTACGGCCATATTTATGTTCCGGGTGATGGAATTGATTATTGGTGATGAGGATCCGAGAAGGAATATCGAGGCACAAATCCAGGATACGATGGATATGCATTGACTTATTAGATATTTGACTGTGCCTGAGAAATTCATTAATAGGGAGATATTTCCCAAGATACCGAGCGCTAATGAGATTTAATTCATGATTAAAACTTTATAATTATCTTTAACCATTTCTAACAGTACCAAATCAACTTTCCATTTTTCCATTATAGAAATTATCCCAACCATATTTGCCAATGGACCTAAACATGCAGCAATTAATGGGAAATATGAAGATATGAGGAGCCATAATACGAAATAATCTTCACCTGGTCGTATTCGAAGATCGATGATTGCAGTAATAGGGACTTCTAAAACATTGGAAAGAGTAACTGGTGGTTTTGTTTTCTGATACGGTGAGTGGGATCCTATGTCATAATTATGATGAAGTAATGGTGTTAATTTGTCTTGATAACTTTGTAATCCTTGATGACTTACAGTTGTAAAATATGATTCATCTGGTTGAATTCGAGATTTGACTCGTTCAATACTGTTTCTAAATTTAATTGATGTGGGTGGCATTGCCTTGCATGTGGGTTTATACCATAGTAGTTTGTTTTACTTTATCCTAAAAGAAATAAGAGAAGTTGTAAACAGGAAATATGAATAGAAACTAAGAATTACTAATTAAAACGATGACCCCCACTACATATTTTCTTAATATATTCTTTACAATATGTTTTTCATCTTTATTATTACCATTATTCTTACCCTTAGCATTTAATACTTTATGTCTAAATGAAGCATATTTATCATTATTCATTAATTCTGACAATATGAATTGAATATTTTGACTTCTTTTAAGGAATTCATCCCCCTTAATACTTTTATCTAATTGATTAATTTCCAATTTAACAATTTCTTGTGGAGTTGGATATGAAATGATATTATACTTTACTTTAATAGCTTCAATCTCTTTTAACAACTTCTCTTGTTCTTCTACAGTAGTAGAACTAAACACAACAGAATCATTATACATTAAGTAATTAGTAGTACATAACCTCCATTACATCAGTAGTAAATAGTTTGTAAGAGTATCAAGTTATACACATATCTCTGTGTTTATGTATATTTATGTGTATGTATTGATATCAATCTACTTTACATACCAATATATGAAATTTATTATTAAATTATAAGGTTGCAAAATATTAAAGTAAGTAATACCACATTATATCAATATTTAATATACACAATAGATATATATTACAATTACTTATTAAAAGTTTAAACAGAGAGATATCACAAATTATTACATAGCATGACATATAACTATATTAGAATTGCAAGTTGGGAGTTGGAGACAGGTTATTCACTGACTTTTTAATTGTTTTATTTTTACTGCAAAAACATCTTTTTGGTTTCTGTCTTTTACTGTAACCTTAGTAGTTATAAAATATGTATCTTACACTCTTTCTCTATAAAGACTAACTAAACTATAAACTATAGACAATACGCTGTTACTTCTGTCTGTGTTGCTGTTGTCTGTGTTGACTCTTGATCCAGACTAATCATGTTTAAGGGTATTTAATTCTGAATTATATTGTGGTAATGGACTATAAGGATTATCATTCTTTCTTTTAAATGGTATTCTTCTATGAGTTGTTCTTTCTCTTGCAAATTTTCTTTTTTTTAAACCACTTAAATCAACCTTGTTTATAGTAACAAATATATACATACCAAATGCTGCTAATATAACACATGTTGGCATTGTCATCATTAAAATATATTTCTCATAATCAATACCTTCTTCAACTTCAATTGATTCACCTAAATGTCTATTGGCATATTTTTCTTCTAATTTCTTTAAATCTTCTAAATGTCCTTTACTTACTTTTGAACCTTGCGAAATTTCAACAACAATTGAATCCTTATAATGATCAAAATCTTCATCACTTATATCATCTGGTTGAATTGATAATAATACTTTTCTAACATATTCTTTACCAAACCATGATTTATCAATAAATATTGGGAAAAAACCTTGTTCATTTGATGTCCAATCAGAACTATAAAATGAATATTCACTAATCTTACCACCTTGTTGTAATACAGCTGATCTCTTGTCAAGAGACACCTCTTTGTCATCGTCTCTTTTAACAACTGCTTCTTCAACCAATTCATCACCTTCCACTTCATCTTCCCTCTTTTTCAATCCTTTATATCTTGCACTCTCTTTAATATGAGATAAATGAAATCTAACATTCTTAACACCGTCTCCAAAATATCTCGAATACCAAGTGATAAAATATGTCTTATCCTTCCTCCATTGAGCATTATCTTTAGGAGTACAAAATGGTTCAGTTGTCAAATCCCTCCCAATCCCCTTCTTCTTATATCTATCAGGCACACACCTAATCAATGGACTTAAATTATGATCATGCAAATCCCCTTCTTCAACATATATCACCTCCTCAAACACCTCATCATCAGCCATATTATGCGCTCTTAATTCCTCCTTGGTCCATACCTTCGTAGTAGCAGTCTGATACCAGGTCCCATATGTCGGCCAAGCATTCTTGGTGATTCCATTCTTAACCTGGGGTTTAATCGTCTTGGGAGATCCATCGTCTTTTAATGTCACCCAAGGTTCTAATCCATTAGTAGTTGCCGGTGGTTTGGCACTGAATGTAACCCCTTCAATCACGGTTGGTTGGACGATTTCGACAATATCACCTACTGTTCTGACCCATTTGGGTGGAATGTTGTTGGAGGAGGTTAGACCTAATTCTTTGGCTTTTTTGAGTTCTTGTTGTTTGGCATATTCTTTATTGATGATTACATCTCTCATTCTTTTCATGAGACGGGGCTCAGGGGCTGGGGTTTCTTGAGCGATATGGGGGAGTTGGAGGGCATTGGCGGTTCCCAAAGTTATGGAAGCCAATGCTATAAGTGTACTTATCTTCATTGTGTTGGGTAGCTTTGGGTAAAAGAAGAGAAAACGATCGAATGATCAAATTGATGATGATCATGAAAAAAAAAAATATATATATTCAACGTCATTCGGCCGGTCTTCTTACATCACTGTCATCCGCGCGGGATTTTTTTCTGAATTCCTAATAAATTCGCTCCTTTCACAAAACAGCCCCAGGCCGATCATTCCAGAGTCAATGCAAGACCAATTCTACGATTCAATAATACCCTTTAACGGGCGAAATGTAAGTTTTATCTAAATAAGTAATAAACTCTAATTAACCATTTATCTAGTCATATTAGATACTCATAAAATTAGATTTTAAACTATACGATTCTTATTCTATGGCAAGAAAAATTCCATCATTTAAATACGTGGGTTAAAATACTGGTATAAATGAAACTATGCTTAGATTGCCAAATATATATATTACTACAGATTGGGTAATGTGTTTATATATGTGTATGTATTGATCTATAACGGGGGTCAATTGTCTATTTACAGAGATTGATACACATGTATTATTATAGTGTAGTTATTCAAGAGAAGGAAATGCTAAAGAAAATTTTTCATTTCTCTCTCACTTTGATTTTTTCCTTTGCTCTTGTTAGATTGCTTAAGTTGAAATCCGGGTAACATTAATATTTAATTGTACCAATCCAATATCCAATCTCATTTAATAAATTAGGTATTTCAATACCTTCAGGTTTTCTAAACTTATCCTTATTCTCTTGTAATATAGATCTATACTTATTACTCTGCTCATTACAAAACTTCACAAACTCTCCATGATTCAGATTTAAATAACTCAGTATAAATCCATCAGGTAATTCATCACTAATCAAACTTGAAATATACGCATATAACAAAATCTCCGCCGATGAGGGAGTAGTGGCCGAATAAATAGTTCCAAATGATTCTTCCGTATCTTGATTGAATGATTTATAAGTCTGAATAAATTCATTTATATAATGATTCAATAATCCCAAACATCTCATTGAATTTTTTGATTCAGCTAAGATTTGATTTGCTTTCGATTTTGAGATTAATTGACGTTCATGTAAGGAACTCAATACTACCTTCTTCTCCCCTTCTCCTTCATCCTCATCATTATCACTGAGTTCATCATTGAAATATTCCGTTTCGGCAACTTCTACATCTCCACCACCTCCCAAGCCGAAAAACCCTGTTTTGGTTCGATTTAAACCTAATAATTTAACTTGTTCAATTGCATGATTATAGAATTTCATAGGTTGGTTATACATCATTGGAAATGGGAAATAATATTGAAATAATTTTCGTGTATATTTTTCATAATTTTGGTTGTTTGAATATAAATTATATTGATTTATATATTCGAGTTTTGTTTCTAAGATATTGATTAAACATAAATTACTTAATTGATATCTCTTATCCAATGAATTCAGATTTATGTATGATGAATTGGATGAGTTTGGATAGGTAGTTTCGAGATAGTCGACTATTGATTTATATCCATTACATTTTTCATTGCCGTTGATTATTAAGACTGGTAATTTATTTATATCGGATAGATTTGTATTATTTGATGGGATGATTTCAAATGGGATATTCTTAGGGGATAAGATTAAACAAAGTAACCAAGATGATGCAAGACATTCAGGTGAGATTAAGGAGATTTTGGATTCAGTTCCCCAGACATGAAGTTGTAATGTCATGTCTTTCTTATTCAACTCTAGTCTTAGTGAAAGTATTATACTGCTTTAAAATAATGGTAATTATTAAAAATTCACAGAAAATGAATAATGTCGTCGATATAAAATGTCTCTCATTTGTAATGTCGTATGAGTTTGGGAAATGAAATGAGAATGAAAATGAGATTGAAAATTTAAACATTTCAATTTCAACTTCTTCTTTCTGTGGTTTAATTTATCAAATCATTTAATTACAAATAATTATCAATCCATTAAACATATTTTAGTCTTGTGATAAGATTTCCACTGAAGTTATTATTCCAAAATACAACAAAGAAAAGAAAGACAATCTTTTTAATAGACACTTCCAAACTTCCATCATTCTTAGTCATCAAATCACTTGCCATTCCAATCATGTCATCATCTATGTTTATCCAACAAAACAAACAACCCAAAAGGTTAACACTAGATAAAATAGGACAATTGGAAGAAGAATTAGAAGAAAATCCATTGGATTATTTAAAATGGAATAAATTAATTGAACAAGTTATAAATAAAGATAATCAAGAACAAGTTAGAAATATATATTCTAAATATTTATCAATATTTAAACATGATGTATGTGTGAATTCTCCTATGGTTGTTGTTGTTTATATTTGAGAAAGAGAGGTGAAAAGGTTTTGTATATAGATATTGGCTGGTTTTATGGGTTTTATGAGTTTTATGGGTATAGGGTTATTGGGTATTTTGGGTTAACATCGGAGAAGAGTAATTAGAAATTCTCTTCTATTCAATTCTTATTATATGTGTTTTATATATAGATCTTTTTGTTTCTTTAATTATTAATTATAGTTTAGAGATTCGTTTGCTTCTTTGCAAATTGAAAAAGAGAGCAACCTTTCTACGTACCTTTCAAAAAGCTTTTCATCCCTTTTGATGATATAAACAACTATCAATGCCCTTAAAAGAATCTTTCTGAAGAAATATACTAACAAATATCCTATCTAGGCAACTCAATGGTGTAAATATATTAAATATGAATTAAATAGAGGTGAAAAACAAAAAGTGGAACAATTATTTCAAAAATGTTTTGCAATTACTGATAGTGTTGAACTTTGTCGATTATATGTCGATTATGTAAGAAGTGCTACTGATTTCATTACTGGAGGAGAAAAAGCTCGTGGTACATTAATCCAAGCATTTGAATTTGCAATCGGGAAAGTAGGTATAGATGTTAATAGTGATGGATTATGGAATGATTATATTGAATTCTTAAAAAGTTGGACTCCAAATGCAAATTGGGAACAACAACAAAAAGTGGATTTAATTAGAAAAGTATACAAGAAATATTTAGTTATACCTACTGAAAATATTCAAACAGCTTGGTCTCAATATACAAAATGGGAAAATGAATTAAATCCAGCTACAGCTCAAAAATTTACTTCTGAAAAATCGGCAGAGTTTATGCTTGCTAGATCATGGCATACTGAATGGAATATTGCTACTGAAAAGAAATTAAAAAGAACTATTACTCCATATTCTACAATTGACCCTCATCATCAAGAAACTGTTCTGCAACAATTGAATTATTGGTTACAATGGATTGAATTGGAAAAGAAGAATAAATTGGAAATTAAAGATGAATCTTTAGTTGAAAAAAGAATAAGTTATACTTATAAACAAGCTACTTATGCATTACCATTTGTCGGGGAATTATGGTTTAAATATTCTAAATATTTATTATCTAATAATGAAGAAGGGAATTTGAGTAATTGTATTGTTCTACTTCAAGATGGTTGTGGGTTAAATCCAAAAAGTATGTTACTCTCATTTCAATTAGCTGAATTATATGAAAAAGATAACTCTTTTGAAATGGCAAAACAAACCTTTAATAAGTTAATTTCTACATTAACAAATGATCATAATAATGTGACTTCCCAAATCACTGAGATTAATGACCGTATTGCATCCAAACAACAACAACAAAATAATAACGACCAGGACGATAATGAAGATGAACCCAAGCAAAAAGAACAATCAACCCCACAACCACCAATTTATAGAATTTCATTAGCCGATTCAACACAACTTCAAACTTTAGAAAAGACTCAAAAACGATTGGCAGATGCAATCACACTCTCATATACGAAATTAACCATTGCTACCAAACGTGCTGAAGGAATCAAAGAAGCCAGAAATGCATTCAGAATAGCTAGGAAGTTTAATGCATTGGGATATCAAATCTTTGTTGCTAACGCATTATTGGAACATTACGCTGATAAACATAAAGCAGCCCTAAATATATTTGATTTAGCAAGAAGAAAATTCTCAACTAATGGGGAATTTTTATTGGAATATTTGGATTATTTGATTATGATTAATGATGTGGATACTATACGAAATGTAATCCAGACTTCCAATACAAGTATCTCAAAGGAGATCGCAAGTTTGACGGAAACGATAGCCATGCCCGAGATTGATCCATTGACTAAAACTTTGAAAACTAGACATTTGAAGCAAATGCGAAAATATTTAAAGAAGTTGTTTAAGAAATATATTTCATTTTCGGCAACTTATCTTTCCTTGGATGTGACTAATAGTTTTACTAAAACTTGTGAACAATTATTTCCGGAAGATGATCCAATTGAATTATTTACTGATAGATATAGACTTGGATCGGTGAATGTTATTAAACGTGATGAAATTGGTGATTATTATCTGGATGAGGATATTGACGATGATGAACCTCATCGCAAAAGAAGAAGACTTTCTACACAACTTAAACCCAGAGATGATGATATTAGTGCTAATTCAGCTGTTAGAGACGTTCAACAATCTTCTCGAATTGAAGAAGAAATCTTGAATCAAAATCAACCACAACAAGAAGAATCATTTGTTGGTCCAACTATTACTGCATTAATGACTGCATTACCTAATGCTTCATATTTTGGACTTCCTTCTGAAAGTGTATTTGATTGTGAGAAGTTGGTGACTTTGTTTGCTAATTTATCAAATATTCCTCTGTAAATATTTTTTATATATATTTGCCATTTGTGCAACCATTTTCTATTTTTAGTTTTGGCTGCAAAAAAAAAAAAATTACATTTATATTAAGAAAACAACATAATAATAAACTATCATTTGTAACTTTCATCAATAGGACACTCTCATCTTTTTATCATTACTACTACAAACGGTATATGTAACATTATTGCAAATGACTGTATTTCAAATATCATCAAAAGATCTTCATAGTTCATTCCTAGAAACAAGTTCACGATGGTTATCAAGTCAATTTCACAAACGGAAATCACATTTAAATCTTACCAATAAATTAACTTATTTACTTTTATTATTGATGTTTTTCAATATTGTTAATTTCCAAATACTGCATTTCTCAATACAATTAGAAGATATAGATGTTGTAAATCTATTAGCTAAACCTCCTCCTCAATTTAATAATAATTTCACAATTCCTCGAAAATTAGAAAGCATATTCCATGGAGTCTATTTAAGAAATGAACAAGAATATTTAAGAGCAATTAATCAGTCTACTATAATTACTAAACCTTCCATACATTGGAGTGATAAGACTATTGAATTGAGTTTGAAAGAATATGTATACAAAGATTATAATTCAGCTACGAATGATCCAATTGAAGTTCATACTTCAATAGTTGAAAAACATCCAAATTCAGATTTATTCTTATTATTACTGGAAACTAAATCCAAATTAGTTCATGATTTCTTATCTACCGTCCTAGAATGTCTTTATCGAGATTCAAATACAACTCCAAGAATGATTCAAATGATTTCTGATAGTATCATAATTTCAATTGTTGGAAGATATGGATATTTATTCAACTCGAGTACATTGTTTATTCTATATATTGGTTTGTTATGCTTTAAGAAAAGATTACCATTACATTATGTCAACCTAATATTCCTTCTAATATCTAATGCCATAAATATAGGATTTGTCGTTTCATTGTTAGTCGTCAGAATCAATGTTCGAAACAAGAAAAGAGAGAATAATGATGCATTTATATTTGCATTAATTGCATTTGAGATTTCTTGTCATTTGATCTATATGTTTAAATTCTTCATTGATCATAGATTGATATTACAACTTGATGATCCAATCATTCTGCCACCACGTCAAAATGCGGATACTTATTCAACTCTGTCGTCGGTATATCCTGATATTACCAGTCGGACTGCAGATATTACCCTTCAAGAATTGACAAGTCTAAGTCAGGAAGCCAAGAGTGCTGGTGAAGTTAAGAGCATTGAACAACTGATTCTCCCCCCTCCTTCAATTAGAAAAATACCATATACAACACAGTCGGGGATAAGAAGTAGTCATAGCCAAAAGGATGACAAAGCTAAAGGGGCATCTAATGATTATGAATCGACCCCAAGACGGTGCACAACAGCCCCTATACTCTATAGAAACTCAGGGCTGCTGCTGCTGGGAAGGTTACTGGGAAGGTTTATTCCAAAACAACCAATGACTGGGAATGACTTTTCGTTTATAGTTAAAGATAATGATAGTATATAAAACAAGATTTGAAAAATAAACAATACTTTTACTATAAAACACAAATATTTACAAGGTTAAACTTTTTGTTGTACTATAGTTCTAAAGCCATCTCTCCCGCAGGTATTATATCTGAGATTGGAGGTTTGAATGGCCATTTCTGATAACATTCTTCAAACTTTAGTATATCCTCTGGTACAAGGTCTAATGGCCTTTTCTCCAAAATTTCCTTTGGTAAATATTCAGCCAAAGCTTCTGCACCGGGGGCAAGAATATGAAGGAAATCTTTAATGTAATAGAATTTCCTCTGAAACATCATCAGTAGGTATGGTTCAATGCTTTCTATTTGACTAAATCTTCTTCCATTTTGTACCAATTCAACTATTCCAAACTCTGGACCACTTGTGTCTTTTTTATGCATCAAAAGAGGTTGATCTCTATATAGAACCCTCGGGTCAAACTGAGAACCATGAGGTTTCCCTTCAGGAATCGCTATTAGTTTATAATCGGTGAATAGTTCTCGTTTCAACGCTGATCTGTTTCGAAGATGGAACCCAGGCTCGTTAAAAAACTTATCAATGGTATTTGTTCTTGAATAGACAATCATTCGTACTTTTCCATATCTCATTAACCAATTTCCATTCCCACAACAATTAATCCAATTCGCAAGATGTAATTCTCCCAGGCCGTTAGTACAGTTCCCGATAATTAAAAGCTCATCGTTTTCTCTAGCCAAGGGTATTTTTCGTGGTTGGATGGTTTTATCTCTTATCATTTCGGTGAAAATAGACCAAACTGCCATATTAGCGTTAAGAAAATGAAAATTTTCCACATTTCCCGTGGTTTCTTTTAAGTGTTTAATAGTATTTCTCCAAGACTGAGCAGTGTATCTTCTATTATCTATTATGACATGCTTTCTTGGTTTTAGCTCGTAGTTTATCATCGTAGATAGAAATCCAGTGCCGGATTCACAATCTACTATTTCTAATTTAGAACCATCGGGATATTTTGATTTAAGATCTAATTTATCAATGATTGCTTGTCCTAGTTCTGGATTTGTTATGCTTGAAAATCCATAGGCTAGACTACTTTTCACAGCCCCTAGTGCTGGATTCAATGACCTTAGTTTGCTCATTGTAGAACTTGAATCAACCTGGTTTGGTGAAAATATAGTGATGAGCTGATGAATTAAAAAAAAATCCGGAGTATCAATTGGTAGCATCTGATTTCATATACAGGACAAAAGAATGTCTAAGAATAGATTTCTAAGTATGACTTTTATCATCGAAGGCAACAAGCTAAACAGCTAAGAACTAAAACTACAAGAAAGCAACTAATAAATAATGTCAATAAATGGGGTAATATTAAAACATAATTATAATCAATTACTCGGAACTCAAACAATCCCATTTGAATTAAGTATTGATGGATTAGAAACATTACAATATCGTACAAAGACGTCACGACAATCACTTTATATAAATGGCAATGGTAGCTCAATAAACGTATCAGCCAAAGATGGGTATATATATCTTACAACAAAGAGAATGGTTTTCATAACAGCTACTCAAGGTGATATAGATACATTTCTGATTGATCTTAATTTAGCTCCTATACTACAATTATCTCATAAAATACAAGCACCATGGTTTGGAGCAAATTATTGGGAATTTATGTTTTATAGTGCATCGGAACCAAGTATTGCTAGTGATGGATTTCCCAAGAATCAATATTTTAAGGGAGAAATAAGATTTCAAGAAGGTGGGTTGTTTGAATTTATAGAGGTGTTGAACAAAGTATTGAATGATTCTGTGAATAATCGTGAAATTGATGAAGAACTCCCACAATACGCTCCATAGAAGAATTAAATAATTATTAATAATAATAATGTTAATAATATTTGTACAATTAAATGTAATACACATAATAAACTAAAATACACATGTCCTTCGAATCCATAATTGGATTCAAAATATAAATCAAACAAAATAAATCAAACGTGCAAACCTTAAAAATTACCTAGTGTTGATGCTTCTGTATCTACACTCATAGGGATTCCCACAATTGGGCTATCTATCATTTCTCCATTATCAAGCTTCTCTAATTTGGATTCAAGAGGATGTTTCATAGCTGATGGAACCACCAATGGTTTCAAATTAAATGTTTCATCAAAGCTTTGGAAATCTAAACATTTTTCAATCTCTTCAACTGACATACCAGTGGCGGTTGCAAGTTCTCGGAATTTATCAATTGCCAACTTTTCCAAATATGCCGCATCCTGATAAACAATTGATCCTTCTTCATTATAAATCTTGGCATTACTAAACATTAAATGAATATCTTCCAACATTTCTCGAATTTGAGTATAACTTTTTGATGAAATTCTCTTCTTAACAACATCCAAAGCAATTGGATGTTTGATCAAAACGTAGTAATCAGGATACAATCTCTTGGATGGTTTCACCAAAAACAAATCACTTAATCTTCGGTCATGTTCATTCTTATAATTCATAATCAAACCTAATATATTCTCTATCATATTCTGAAGCTTAGCTCGTTCATCTGGAGTCAATGGATCAACAGTTGGAGTTGAACGATTCAACAAAGATCCCCTTCCACGGCCTCTACCACGACCACGTCCTCTACCTCTTGTCGGAGCAACAACTTTTGGTGTAGAAGATTTGGCCCTCTTAGCGGGTACAAATTCATCAGAATCATCCATTATCGACCGTTTCAGAGGTACTTCAGATTCAGTCTGACTAGGCTCTGGTGATTCATCTTTAATGTCAGCATCTGGATCTCTTGATTTTGGACGTCCACGAGGTCTACCTCTAGATTTCTTGGGCTTTACTTCAATATCATCAGAATCACTATCTTCTGAAAGAACTCCTTCGATTTGTTTCAACCATTGTTCTTCAGTTAAATTATCATCATAAGTCATTGCCTTTCTTTCTCTTGCACCACGACCATAGTCTTCCAAGATTTCATCTTCCTTTTTCATAAATTCTTCAGGATCCCTCCTATATACCTCAGGCAATTCCTGTTCAGTAAATAATCTAGTGGTATACCCTGCTTGCTTCGTTGCGGCCGCTCTTTCCTCGTCGAGTCTTCTAAATGTTTCCAACTCCATTTCATTTCTGGAAATAATTTGATTCAATTCATCTTCATCCATTTCATCCTCCTCGTCATCACTGCCCTTTTGTCTTCTTTCTTCTTCCTTCTCAATCAAAGCTCTCAACATTGCTTCTTGTTCTTCTGCCGTAGATTTATTATCAAATTTACCAGCCTGAATAACTTTCCCATCAATTTCCAATTTGGCTGCCGCTCTTTCCAAAATCATTTCTTCAACCGAATCTTCAGTAATAAGTCTCAAAATCTTAACTTCGTTCTTTTGTCCAATACGATGGGCTCTATCTTGGGCTTGTAAATCTTGATGTGGATTCCAATCACTATCGAATATAATAACTGTATCCGCAGTTTGTAAATTAAGACCCAACCCACCAGCTCTTGTTGATAACAAAAAGCAGAAATAATCTGAATCAGGAGCATTGAAAAGTTTTAATAATTCAGTTCTATCATCCGCTTTGGTAGAACCATCCAATCTCATATATTTCATGTTTCTGAATCGTAAGAAATCTTCCATAATATCCATAATTTGTGTCATTTGGAAAAATATCAATACTTTATGATTAGTTTTCTTGAATTTGGGAAGGATCTTATCTAATAATTCAAATTTACCAGCTACTCTCCAAATCTTATCATTTGTTTCAACGGTAGGATTAATCAAATTTTCAACTTCTTCATAAACAAATGGATGATTACAAATCTTTCTCAATTGCATGATTTGATTATTGGCATTTTTGATTGTAACGGGAATACTTCCATTCGAAGCATCACCAGCATATAAGATATTAAATCTTAACATCTGTTGATATAATTTCGATTGCAATGCTGACATCTTACATTTAACAACCTTTTCAACTTTGTTTGGTAAATCTTTTTCAACATCCTTCTTTAATCTTCTTAACAAGAACGGTCTCAAGACTTTATGTAATCTTCTAATAACCAACAAAGTTTCTTCTTCACTTAATTCAATCTTATCTTGTCCACCAGTATTCGCGAATGGAGTATTAAACCATTCATCAAATGATTTCACCGAGTTGAAAATCTTTGGAAGCACGAAATTCAATAATGCCCACAATTCAGGTAAATTATTCTGTAATGGTGTACCAGTTAAAATCAAACGGTAATCACTATGATAAGCATGAGATAATGTTTCTGACAACTTCGAACTGCTATTCTTCATACGATGACCTTCATCAATAATCATATGTACCCATTTAGTTCTAGAAAGAAGAGCCTTGTCTTTTATAATATATTCATAAGTAGTTAACAAAACTTGGAAATTACCACTTCTAATATCCTGTTGTAAAATTTTACGTTGATTAGGAGTACCCTTATATACAATCTTCTTGACACTTGGAGCCCATTTCTCAAATTCCAAATTCCAATTCGTCACCGTAGATAATGGAACAATAACCAAAAATGGTCCTGGGATTTTTTTAGCTTCAATAAGATATGTAATTAACGAAATAGTTTGAATTGTCTTACCTAACCCCATTTCATCTGCCAATATACCATTCAAATGATTATTAAACAAAGATACCATCCATTGTAAACCCTTGATTTGATATTCTTTCAAAGTCCCTCCAACTAAGATTGATGGTTGTTTGAATATTTCTTCCTTAATACGATGAGCAACATTATAATAATCAATCTTTTCTCGCTTTTCTTCACTATCGGGAGCGGTGTCATCAAATTCCCCTTCATCGGCAATACGACCTCTTTCAACTAGACTTTCATGGGTTTCCTTTTGTTGAGTTTTCACGGCTTGGGCTAAAGAATCCAAGAATTGATTAGTTTGATTTAATAAATGAGTAATTCTTGTATCTTTGGTTTTATCCAATAATCTAATATATTCCTCTTCATTATTCAGTTTCAAAGCTTGTAAACGTTGTTTTACTATTCTCTCAAGACGTCTTTTCTCTTCTTTCTCAGTCAGATTATGGAAACTGGTGACTTTGGATGCAAATTTATTCAATCTATCTTTCCTTCTCATGAATTCGGTATTACATGCTCTACTATATGAAAGAATTTCATCGATCGTCTTTTTATGTTGTTGATTTTGAGCTGCCATTAATGTCTTGAGTTGATGTCTGTATAAATCTTGTGTCACTACCACATTTTCCAATGATAATGTATTGAATCTGGCTAAGAAATTAGGATGTGAATTGGGAAGAAGTGACTTATTAAACCAAGTTTGAGTAAGAACTTTCCCACGTAATTGCTTTTGATATGGTAACAATTCCAATTTTGCCAATTCAGCTTCTAATTCTAATTTATGTTCTTCATCATTCTCTTGGACCAACGATAATTCCTTTTTCAAACGATCTATTTCTTGCTCGATTTGAATAATTATAAATGCATCTTTGTTATAGGCAATATCTTCCATACTGATACCAGTTGGTAACAACCCTGGGAATTGGAGTCTACTTTGAGGAGAATATAATGCACTAAGTGAAATATCTTTAACTACATCTCCAACCAAATCAGGTATTTCATATGCATCAACTTGAATGTTTGGCATACTAACCGGAATGATCACTTTAGTGGTTTTGCTCTTATCAGGAACCAATTCATTAATATTAACAGGAGGGTTTGGATCAGAAAGTATTGGTTGAATAACTTTTGGAGTTGCAGAAGCCGCTTTCGCAAGTTGTTCTTGTTGTTGAACCCTCTTTTGTAATTCGAATGCTTCTCTTTCGGCTGCCAATCGTTTTTCTTCTTCCATTTTGATTTGTTTCTTGGTAAGCTTCTTAGGTTGGGCTGGATTCTTGGGTTTTGGACCTCGCTTTCCCTTTTTCTTTTCCATTGGAAGACCCTTGTCTCCCATAATTGGAGAAGGAGACATATTTTGACCAGTAACAAGATTCATTTGTGGGGGTTGCTGTGGTTGAGGTTGTTGTTGCTGTTGACCACCGATCGGTATTTGATTCGATGGGAGTTGCCCAGTCTCCGAAGAAGCTTGTCTCAAGTTCTTTGTTTGACTAACTGCAGGTAAATAATTTCCATTAGGATATGCTGAAGATTCATTAGTGACAAACGAACTCAAATTTTGAGGAATAGGAGGATTTCCAGATCCAGGTGGTTTGTGTAAATATTTCAAAGCCTGAAATTGAGATTTAAGTAATTGGAATTGATGAGTTGTAAATGCAGATTCTCCTCCTGCGCCAGGCTGGGATTGTGGTTGGGGTTGTTGTGGTGGTGGTGGTTGGTTGGCCATCATATTTTGATTAGATTGAGGAGGGGATTGCTGAAATCCAAACTGTTGTTGCTGACCTGCAGACATTTGATTTCCTTGATATTGATTGTTTGGTGGGGCACCTCCACCACTACCAACACTCATGGGAGTCTTCACCAGGGTCATTAAATTTGCATTCTGACTGAGTGACGCTCCATTATTCGATTGGCTGATCATTCCACCTGTCATCGGGGACTGTGCCTGATTAGGATATTGTTGGTTGTTGTAATTTGATTGATTGTTCTGCGATATGTATTGGTTTGGTTGTTGTTGCATTGAAATTGGAGTATTTGATTGTTGAGATAAGTCCCTGTTTGACTGTTGTGGCTGAGCTGGAGGTTTTTGTTGTTGTTGTTGCTGCTGTTGCTGTTGCTGCTGCTGTAACTGCTGTTGTCTTTGAGCTTGTTGACTCTTCATAAAGTTGATTACTTTGTTCAATTGTGTGAACTCAGGTACATTTACAGCCTGTTCCCCAAAGTGGTCTCTTAACTGTTGCCAACGTTGGAAGATCTTCTGAATCTCTTCTTTGGTTAGCTGCCGATTCATCTCTTGTACTATCCTTAGTTGGTTCTATTGTTTATACGATTGATTAAGTTTTCAATAATCACTTAAATTCCAAAGACAAAGCGGCATGTTTTTTTAAACTTTTACAACCAAAAAAAAAAACAGACCAGAACTGGAAACAGGGAAAAAGAAAAAAAGCAAAAGGTCGTGTAATATATTTCAAAAATGCTTACGTACTGCATATAGAACAACTAAAAGTCACTTCTCTCTTTCACCACTATTATGTAAAATAGGTTTCTCTAGTACAGATATAAGTTTTCCCAAAACTTCCCAATTATGTATTTGCAAAGAAGCATAAGTTAATGCGTAGGCCACACATATAACTTAAAAAACAGAAAACACTGACATCGTGTGTCTTTAGTAAAATATGGGAAATAATGGAGGAGAATGAAATCTTCGCAACAAGACTTCTCATCTGGCTGCAACAATCTTTACAGTATGAGGAGCATTTTGCTGCACTTTTCTAGGATTAAACGGATTCAAAAACTTATTAATGAGTCAACCAACTCATATTCACACACTCTTTACGGCTCCCATAATTCACCAGAAGGTCTGGGAGCATAATTAATCGCACCAAATTTCTCTTTCTTAACAGAACTTCCATCACGTTCTTGTCTACTTTCTTGTACAACATACTCAGTTGGTAATCTTGCCCAATTGTTATTTCTTCTTCTTCCCCTTCCGCCACGACGAGAATCTCTCCCTCTGGTCTTAACAGTAGGTGGTTCCTGACGGGCATCTCTATATGTATATAAAGTAGTATCAATTGTATGTTGTAAGATATTTGTACTTGGATCATACTCTTCTTCATTCAAGAAATTATTGTGAGGATTATAAAGATGATACAGATTCACATCATAATTTTGAAAAAGTAATAATTCAGCTTCATTAACATTCAAACAATCAATTCCAAAACTTTTTGCCCAAATTTTTGCAATTGGATCTTCAGTGACTAATTTCCATTCTTCTAATTCATTACGAAATGGGGCATGCTTCTCGATAAATCTCTTATAAATACATGTTCTAATAAGATATCTTAACCTAACTGGCATTTCCGCATGTTTGTTTGAATTCTCAAGTGCGTTTTGATATGATGGAGAATTCTCATATTGAATATCATTAACTTTATTTCTTTGACTGATAGATAATGAACTACCAAACTGTTGTGAAAAACTATCTTCAGCATCATTATCATCATTTTGAATACCTCCTTGTCCGAGGACATTTGAATCCAATTTTGTTTTATAATTAGGAAACTCTTTAACCCGTGGTTTATGAACCTTAAACTTCAAACATTCTCCCCATTGAGGAGCTGCATCTTCGGGAGTTTCTAATAATAAATTATATTTAATCCTTTCAAAGCTATCATTCTCAGTTTCTACATATTTATCAATAAAGCGAATAGCTTCTCTTGCATTAGTAGCACTAATCGAAGTTCCCTTCTTGACAAATTCAAATTCATGTAAGGTGTAGGAAGGTATGTATAAATTCAAAACAACAACCTCATCTGATTTACGAAGGTTTTGGTTTACGTAATCTTCATTAAACCATCTTTTAACATTTCCTATCCCACGTACAAATGCCGTATGATCTAATATTAATCGAACTTGTCTACTGTTCTCTTTTGGTGGTGACTGTTGCTCTTCCTGTTGCTGTTGTTCAAATGGATGAAAGTCGGCTAATTCATCTTGGTATATACCTCCTTCAGTCTCATCTGAACTGAGGTCCAAGGACATGCTTCGTTCTTTAGGTTTAACTCCTGTGGTTGTGTGGTTGTTGAACTCGCAATGCATTTTCATTTTTGCCGTTTTTAGCTTTGTAAGCGCACCGATCATAAAAAATTTTCGTTACTATTGCGGTTATACAGGGTACACTTTGAAAGACTAGTGATAAGAACAGACCACTAGTCTTAACAAACTGTAAGAAACAACGAAGAAGAAGAGGATGAGTTTGTCAAAAGGGCATAATTAAAATCTAGATGGTAGGCATCCCTGTCAATGCCAGCCATATTTAGAATAGAGACCCCAAATTCTTGAACGAAGGCGCACTTTGTATATGATAGACGGTCATACAAGAATAACTCTCGAGACCAAGTGCTAGTAATGCCACTACTCAGCTCCTTGCTACATTCTTAATCATTCACAATGAACATTAAAGTATCAATTAAAACAAAAATATACAAAATCTATAAAAAAAAATTCTTATAAAATCTATTGCAACAAATTTAGTTAGTAAAATATCCTCATATGTATTCCACAGTAAAAGCAATTTGATAATCTTATAATTTAATGATCAGATAGGAGTCAAAGGTTGTATTCATTGAGCTGAAAAGCTCTAACATTAGAGATGCCAGAAAAACATACTTAGAAATCAAAAATTCATCCTGTTAAAAAATAAAACTAACAAATGCTGCATTTGTGTGAGGGGAAATTGTATCTTTTGGGTTACATACTGTTTGTATATCCTTAGTTCAAATAGAAACTATCATGTTGTTTGTATTTATAGAAGAAGAGAAAGTGATGGATAATTTTTTTTTTTTCGAACTCTTCTTGGTTCCATATTTAAGTGAGAAATTATTTTTAGGGCTATTAATTACAAACTAAAAAATACAATACATAAGAATTGATCATATACACGACCTCTTCTGATTATTGACATATTAGGATTTATACTGTACAACTTATAGACTAATTTGAAGACTAACTTCTATAAATAGCAATGTATTCAGCTTTAGCAAAGTCAACGAAGTCAATGAAAGTACCGAAATCAATAAATATCAAACATTTTGAAGAATTTCAAATATTTGGGTAAAATTTCTCAAGAAATACTATTTTCATTAAAACTACTCCTTGAAGAAATCTCACTATTTATATGATAACTTGAGTCACTAGCATTACGTCTTCCATTAATATCTTCAAGCATCTTTTGTAAATCTTTTCTATATCTACCTAGCTTTTCCAATTCTTTTCTAAAATTCTCTTGCTTTCGAATTAAATCCTTTTTCCAACTATCCAATCTCTTTTCTTCGTCCGTATATTCTTTTCCAATCCTGATTTTAACCTCTCGTTTCCGTTGTTCAAATTCATCTTGAATATTATTATTCCCAGCTTTTTTGGAAGACTCATTGATGGCTTTTTCTTTTGTGATTAATTTATTATAACTTATTAATTGTTGTATTCCATCAAGATTCAAAATTGATTCAGACTGTTTTGCAGCCAAATAAAATAATTTCTCAGAAAGGTGCGAAGTTCGATATGATTCATAATAATCTTCAGTTGATAAGGTAAATTCAAGCATATTTTCGTCAATTAAGAGACTTTTCAAAAGACAGAAATCACAATGATCAGGATTCTCAATTTCGACCAATCCCCAATCATATTTCCTACCTCTAACTAATATATTATCTTCATTTCGAAACCATTCAGTTGATGAAATAATACTATACGGCATATTGGAACTAATAATTTCAAGCAATTTAAGATTCTTCATCATGTGACAAATACTAATATTTTCAGTATTCAATGTTTGTTTTACTATTGATTTAAAATTTTTTAATTCTTCGTGAGTAAGGGTATCACTTTTTGCAACAATTGGGATTAAGTTAACTTTCTTGGCAAGATTTTTCATACTTTGAACATCTAATTCTGACAATTGATCTTTTGCAGCATTTAAGAAATATAAACAAACATGTACTCTTGTATCATTCAATAAAGTCCTATTGGGTTGTTGAGATTGATATAAATATGATCGATATTGTTCATCAATAAAATTACATAATGAAGCCCAAGCATATCGATTATCTAAAGAATTACCAAATTGACTTACTTCAATAACTTGAAGATTTAATTTAAATCCATCCTCAACCAATTCAAATCTATTAACATTGATAGTCTGTTCTTTCTTTTCATTGTCAACTTTTAAAGGCAATAAGTCAGTTCCAAATAAAGAATTGATAAGACTTGTCTTGCCTGTCCCTCTTGAGCCCGCTAACATTATTGTAAAATTCCCGCCTTGTTTATGAACATGTTTACGTCTTTGTTTGGGTAAGAATGCTAAACCAGCTTTTTGAGTGTATTTATTAACCAAACCACCAATTTCAGATTCGATTTCTTTTAAGCTTATACTTAGTTGCAGTTTATTGTTGTTCCTGGTATTGGCTAAACCATCTAATTTGGATAGATTAGTTGCGCTTTGGATGGTAGTAAGACTAGTCGGACTGGAAATGTTGTCATCATTTTCACTATTTGTTGCTGATGGATAATTTAATGGATGATTACTTGCTGCATCAAGGCGTGTTTGGAAATAATTGTTTGACATCTGAAATTCCATTATTTGATCTATTCTCTAACAAGTTTATTATTGTATGTATTTAATACTGCTAGTTGATAAGGAAGTTAAGATTTTGTGTTGCAAAAAAAGAAGAGTAAATTTGTTGCAAAAATATAAAATGTCAAAATAAACAATCATCCAAACGGTTTACAATAGGTAATTTACAGGAGTTATAGATATTATCTACCAAAACATATGAAGAGGGTTAACTCAAGCTGTTTAGGATGCTTAATAAGTTATCTGAAGTTTTTAAAACAATCACAGCTAAATCATTTCAGTTATCGAGAGAATAAACTACAGTATAATTCACTCTTCTACGGGTGATTCATGACTTATAAATCTATCTGCAGTTGGGATAATAAAATAGGATTATTATTAAATCATGAACAACTATAATTGAAGTTGATGATACACTTAGTTGAAATGACAACCGAACTGGAGCACCTTCAAAAGAGCCAAGTAAAAAAAGGCAATACTAGATCTGAGTTGTAATTTCACAATAATGCTAAAAATAGTAGCTCCTCATTAATAAACTTTAATCTTGTTTTATTCGTTTAGGGTAATAATTATACACATCAGACATGGCTATGTTTTGATTCTTGCCAATTGCGATTTGGAGAGCTAGCTGTTCTATGCATTAAAAAAAAAAGAGATAAACGATGAATGCAAAACTGCCCATTGTCTAGTTACCATTGCTACAAAATTTAACAAACTACAAAGGCGATTATCACAATAGTATTGTTTTACTACCCAAATTGCCAGTACTGGAATAAAGTGACGATAGGAAGAGACGAATACAACAAAGGTGTAATTAAAAGGAATTTTTTTTTTAAAAAGAGGTTTCCTCATTGTTCTTTATTAATTACGAGAATTGTGGAACATGCTGCGAAAAAAAACCTCTTTCCCAATTAGGATAAAATATAAACAAGATATAATCTCTTCTTTTCTTTTCTTTAATGCCCAGCATAAAAGTTAAGATTCAAGATATTCTTAAACAAATTACAGCACAATTACAATAACCAGCCAACTACTTCCAACATCTTTTTCAGTCCTTCACCCAACAGTTAGCTATTAACCGACTAAAGAATTGACTACCCCATCAAAATGTCTACAACTAGAGTAGTTAGACCAGTTTCATCTACTGATGATCTTCGAATATCACCATCACCATCTCCATCACCAATGTCTGGAAGATTAAGAAGCATGTCTCCAGAAAAGAGAAGAATAACTTCTCCCTTGTCCTATAAATATGATGACAATAATGATATTAGATCATTAGTATCATCTCCAAATTTAACTCCAACTCATTTAAGACAATTATCAAAATCACCAGTATCTAAGAAATTACATGTAACTCCTGTACGCGAAAATAGTAAATATATTATTCCAGTACCATTTCAATTAACCCTCCCTCCAAAATTAAGTCGATCCCCTCCAAAGAGAATAACTAATAATAATAATAATAAGAATAATCCATATGGAGTTAATAATGGAACCAGGACTTCATCTGGAACTTTAATATTCACACCGAATGGCTACACTAAACTAGACACTCTGTCAGAAGACGAGGTGGAAGAAGAAGATTTGATTGACATGGATGAAATGACTTTAGGAAGTAAGAATAGCAGTCTAACTGACAAACTTATAAACCTACAAGATTCAACTCAAACAATCCAACCCAACAGCAAACCAATACCATCCACAGTGACAGATGATCAAGAGTTTGAAATCAAACTTTCCCTTCCTAGAAGACCAATAAGTTTGCCAACACCAATTAATATGAATAAATTCCAAATACCCAATCGATTCAAAGATCTTGATGAATTAAGTATAATTGAAGAAGTCTCAAATACCGGTTCGAGACTGTCAAGTGTATTAAGTAAACACAACTCACTTCCTAAGAAATTTGTCAAAAGTCTTCCTCCAACCCCTGCAATGAGTATTAAAGATGGCGAAAATCCATTTATTGATAACAAACCCAAAGACATGGAATCTTCTTTTACCATTAAACAAAAGGAATCATTACCTAAATTACCAAATTCACCGGCTTTTTCCACCACCCGACCAAAATCATTATTCATTAGTCCAGAACAATCAATTGAAATATCAAAGAATGTTAAACGTACCTTAAGTGACAAATCATTAGTATCATCAATCGGGTCATTCAGTACAATTGGAGAATTTATAACCACGCGAATGGAAACATCATCACCAACATTATCAGCATTATCCCCAGGAAAACCAAACAAGCTTGCTGCTACCACCCCAGAAAAACCCAAAGTTGAAAACAGCATTGTGATTCCGAAGAGTCCAAGTAGAAAACCTCCATTGGTTAATCAGGTATATAATCGCGGAAAGGTGTTGAAACTTGCTCCAGCGCCAATTGAAGAGGAGTTCATCCAACAATCTAAGAAACAGCAGGAATCACAGCGAAAAGGGATTCCAAGGTCACCCAATGCAAAGAATTTAGCTATATTACCTGAACTTGAAACTCATTTAATCTCCAAGAAAACCACTCATGCAACATTAAACAGTTCCAAGTCGACAGTTGAAGATAAAAGCACAATCCTGCTCACAAAACCTCCCAATCCATTTGTCACCAATAATACAAGAAACATCTCAGAATCATCAACAGGTTCCTGTGATTCCGCAACCAGTACGGAATCATATAATTCAATCCAAGAATCAATCGATATCAGAGTTGGAGATCTTAGTCGTAGACGTCCAAAATCAGCTCCTCAATTAAACTTTAATCCACATTCTAATAAATTACGTCAACTTTTCCATGCTGTAGAACAAGAAATTATGAGCCAAGATGATGATAATGATGATGACGATTGGGAAGATGTGATGAGTAATAAATCCTCCAGCCAAGAATCATTAATTCAACCATTACATATCAGTCGCAAATCCACCACCACAATTTTCATTCAACATGACTCTCAAGCCAATGATGATGAGGATGAAGAAGTTAATCAAGGCTCGGGGAAGAATTTTCAATTTCCGAATAATAACAGCAACATAACCAACAGCCAGATAACCAAGCTGAAACCCGACACGGAACATAAGAAGAGATATAGTTTTTATTCCTCAACTGGCCAAATCGAGATTCCTGACCTAAATGACCAAAGAGTTTTGGATGAATATTCTCAGGGAACGCCATCCTCATATAATGGAACTACGTTTTCCGATATTAGATCGGTGAGTACACACTCTGACACAGGAACTAATGGTAGCGGGGATGGTAAGGAGTTGAATGTGCCTGGAAAGGAAGCGGTCAGGCATTTCAATCGACAATTTGGTATTTTGGGGTTGGATAATGAAGATGACGAATCGGAATCAGACATGGGGTTCGGGATGAGATTGAAGGAATTATATGGGAAGAAGAATAGCTTGGAACAACAACGGACTAATAATGAGGTAAACAATAGTTCAGTACAGGCGAAGAATACAGAAGAGGCCGATAAGAAAGAGGCACAACTGCCATTTGGCGATTTTAAATCCATTCCTCCAACATATATACAATCCAAAAATACATTAAGAAGAGGCTCTCCAGTCAAACACACAAGGCATAGATCAATGTATAACATTGATTTTAACCCCGAAACAAGTATCAGAACCCCCAGCGACACCCACACCAGGTCCAAATCTTTAGGAGAAACACTCAAAGAACCAACAGCGCCACTCAATATAAAACCGAAACATCATTCCCCTTCTCCATCCAGAAAAGAAGCCAAACCAGTCGAAGGAGAAATCATGAATATTAGCGTCGCACCACCACCTTCCAAAGTTAATTATGCTGTCGATTTCCAGGAATCAAAGACAGTGGATTGTGATGGTGATTTGCCCGGCTTGGCTATGCATGACAAACTTATTCTGAACATGATTAAAGAAATCCAAAACAGGCAGATCAAAGAAAAGACCACAAAGAAAGCTGACGAAGAGGATACTGAAAATGTGGTGATTGATTTGACTAAAGATGAAAAGATTGATTTGTGTTTTGTGGTAAATAGAAAAGATTCTATACTTTCTTACAAATCTGTGACTGAGAAACTTAAGGATGGAAAAGAGGTTGAAGTCGTTATAGTCGATGATGTCGATGACGACGACAATGATAACACAATTAAACAATACGATACTGAAACTGAACCAGAACTGGATGATGACATCTTGAGCATAATCTCAAAATATAAAACCAATTGGGGCACTTCCAGACAACCATCCACGACTTCATCGTGTACGACACTAGGATCAAATCCGGAAATAGCGGAAGTGACGAAGCTTAACTATAAACTTCCATATAATGTTCAATTAAAAGAATTGAGTACGATGCCGACTTCAAGTCGAGTGTTGCATGAATTAGCTAAGAAGAGAACTGGAGGTGGTGGTTCAATTTCTTCGTTGTCGTCCTCAGCTGGTGGGAGTTCGGTGACGTATGTTTCCAATAGGATTAGGATTCCAAGGTCTCCAATGAAAACGAGTGAACCAAAATATGTGGTTGCAACACCCGAGAAGATGAATGTAATCCAGAAGGCAGTTCCAGAGATGAAACCTTTACAAGAGACTCAAGAATCAGTGGAGAGTAAAGACAAGAGTCAAGAATCAACCATGGCCAAAGAATTGAACATTGAAAAGCCTAGAAACACAACAGCAACACTATCAAGAACTCGAAGTGCTAGTGAATCATCAAAGCTCACTCTGAAAGAGGAAAAAAGAAATACTATACCATCGCATACATACGATTCTAATTACTTTGATTATCGAACCAGTGAAAACTACGATTTTAATACGTTCATGCAACAACGTATCAGCACTGGACCATAATTCACCATCATTATTATTTTGTACATTATTAATTATTAATTCTATTATTTCCAACTTCCTATATATCATTATGTATTTAATCACTATTAATCAAAATGTTTAAACTTACTTATATCATCATCATCTTTCATTAATCGTTCCCAAATCCCGTCCACCTCTAAGCGAATTCACCGGACTAGGGGTAGCCCCTCTCCCATACCTATTAATCCCAAACAATCTCTTGTTCTTCTCGATCTCTTCTCGACGTAACCTATGTCCCAGCATACTATAGTCATTCTCATTCGACGACTGCTCATCCTCCTCTTCTTCATCGGGTTTTTCTGTAAAGATCTCCTCATTTCCCCCAGAACTACAACTACTACTCAAGGACGTATCACGACTCACACTATTTGATTTCGGATAGAACGTCACGGTCTTGCCGCCCAACATCTCGATTCTATTTGTTTGTGGTGCTGCCCCTGGACCTTGCGGTGCGATCTTTTTCGGACGATTGTGGTAGGAGTTGGAACGGTGGAAGTCTGGTGTAGGTGTGTGGGAGTGAGTGGATTGCTGTTGTTGGTTGGCGTCGAAGTCGTAGTCGAGGGGGAGTTGGTTAATTTCGTCAAGGAGGTCCGGGTCTAGGATGAGCGATTTTTCGTTATCGAAGAAACCTGTTTCTTTTAGGATTGGTGTATTGTCAGCTGGTTCATCGGAGATTGTTTCTGTTGGTGGAGCCGGACCGAGTGTTGTGGTGGTGGGTACTGGTTGGGTGAATTGGGGAATTTGGATTTGGTCCAAAGTTGCCATCATCTCGTTTACGGACTTTCGTTTTGATCTAGATTTCGGGATGACGACTGTATGCTGTTCGAGATTGGCTAATGTTGACATCATGTCATTTATCGATTTTCTATTTGATTTCTTATTAGCTGATGATTTATTATTTTCTTCAATGTTCGATAATGTTGCCATCATATTCGCCACCGATTGCCTCTGTTGTTTAGCAGCTGCAGGCTCAGCAGCTTCTTCATTTGGTAATGCGAGATTAGATAATGTTGCCATCATATCTGCAATAGATTTTCTCTGTTCTTTAGCAATTTCGGCATGTTTTGGATCAATAGTACCTTTATTTTCAGTTTGCAAAGTAAGACTAGATAAGGTTTCCATCATATCCACCACTGATTCTCTCCTTGTGTCTGTTTGTATAGGAGCACCATCTACATTCAGTAAATTAAATTTACCCAATGTTGTCATTAAATCCTGGACTGACTTTCGTTTAATATTCTCGGATTCAGTACCACCTTCATATCTAGTTGGAATTTGCTTAGACACCTCTCCCACACTCTTCACATCCTTTTCCATAACAGATTGTTCTTCTTTCGATTCACCTGCCAACCTAGCCACACTACCTGTTGACCCATTCTCAAACGACCCTCCTTCAATCATTTCCGAAGCGTCATCAGCACTATAAATTTCACCATTATTCTCAATCCCGAGCCCAAACACAGTCTCCTCCACCTCTCTATCATGCTCAACAGCATCTTTTTTCCCCTTCGACAATAACATATCCGAAAATAGATCAAACTCCTTTACTTTCCCCTCGACAATCAAATCAATCTCTTCAAAACTCCCATGAAAACACCTTCTATTCCTCATCCCATACTCTCCTCCCAACTTCGCATCCATAGTTTTATCATATATAGCACTATTCAAATCCAATGGGTGTCGATGTATGAACACCCTACTCCGTTCCTCAGTCTTCCTTCCCCGATGTAGGAGATTAGTTCCGATCGTCAAGCCGTTAATGAGGGGACTATGGAGGTCGTATAGTTCCATAAGTGGCAGGGCATGGGTGGATTGGCTACTAAATGTGGGTGTTTTGGGTGTATGTGTGTCAGTTAGGTCGAGATATTTCTCAAGTATGTCTCCGGTCGTGCTAGGTGGTCTGACTGGTGATGATGGAGTTGGTGGCAGGGAGGTTGGGTTTGTGCGGTTGCCTTGGATGGATTGATGATATGCTAGGTTGAATACTTCGTGGTGCGGGGTGGTGCTTGGGGTGGGGTTGTAGGGAGATATTTCTGGGGCTGGTTGGTCGATGCTATAGATGTTGGTTGATTCGCTGAAGATGTCATTGTATGAAGATTCATCATAATCGTTGTTGTATAATCCCTCCTCGTCATTATCATTTCCATCTCCGAGATCTTGCTCAAGATCATCATTGCTTCTTTCAATTCGTATATTTAAACCATTTCCCACCACATCTTGATCATCATCATCATCAAATAATTTATTATATCTCACCTCATCATCATCATCTCCAAACTCTACCCCATCCTCATCATCTAATCCATTATTCTCAAAATCATAATCCAGATACTCATCAACCTCATATCCCAAATCCCGTTCACTAAACTCATTCTTCCCCCCTTGTATCCCCAACCCCACCTCATTCTTCCTCTTCCGTCTATCACTCCCATCGCTATTCTTGTAATATTTAACCAGAGTATTTCTACCGCCTTTCATATCATTCACGAACGAAAACTGATCCGAATCACTTTCTTCATCATATTCCGACTCCCCATCAGACACTATCTGTTGTTCTTTCTGATTGGTAGATGCTGGGGATAGATTGTCAAATGAGACTTGTTTGGTTTGAAAATTTGCCTCGGACCTTAGACTATTATTCTCACTAATATGACTAATATACGACTCATTCGAATTATTATTTGGAGTAGTATTTGTGCTGGAGGAGAGAGAAATAGGTGCCCCGAGTTGTTGGATTGATGTGACTCGTTTTGGAGGAACTACCGTCGGATCTGGATTTGGCCAGACATGAACTCTTGGGACATGGGTCTGTGACATTGTGGATTGGAATTGTGGTCGAGGTTGTGTGGTGGAAAGAGCGGGTGAAGAAGGGACTTTTTTGAATTTGGTATTAGTGGTGGTTGGGAGTGGAGGTAGGGTTGTGGTTTTCAGTTTTATTATTTTGAGTTTACTGTTCCTTTTAGGGGGTATTGCTATTTTCTGAAGTGGATCATTTGAACTTGGTGTAGTTGGTTGTTTGCCAGAACTGAAGAGATTCTTGATGGGTGATAATAGTTTCTTGGGAGAACTTAATGAGGAGGAAGGTGCTGGTGAGGGCATGGATGGTGGTGTGAATTGTTCTCCTGTCGTGTAGGGTATTCTTGGTGAGTTTATGGGAGTGGATCTCGAGACTTGCGGTAGTGATGGTGGTACCAGTTGTGGTGGTTGTGGTGCCTGAGGCGGTGATTGTACTGGTGGAGGTGCGGCAAAGGTAATTTCGAACAGTGATCGATCTGATTGTGAAGTTGCAGAAGAACCATTCCTTCGATGTGATTTTATAAACGATCGCATTTGCTTGACTAACAGTTGATGTAGTCAGTAATAGTGCCAAAGTAACTTAATCAACCCTAAAACAGCTACAGTTCTATAAATAGTCTGAATAGGGAGAGAGAGAGGGGTGAAGTGGTGTGGCTATTGTTTGTTTGTAAAAAGGAGATTATTTCTCTTTGTTTGTACTCCGGGGCCGGGTAAAGGATCATTGTTAGTACCAAAAAAAGTAATCTTACCGCCGAGAATTAATTATACCACGAGGCGTGGTATTAAATTACTACGGGAATAAAAAAATATTACTACGGGACTGTAACTATATTACTACGGGAGTATTAACATATTAAAGGACTATTTACGAAAGGAGACGAGATGGTGGTATTACAATGCTCTTCTTGCTTTAACGGCATCAGCCAACACTTGCAATACTTCTTCAGTACTATCCCAACCAATACAAGCATCAGTAATACTACAACCATATTTCAATCCACTTTTACCTTCTGGTGGAACATCTTGTCTTCCTTCTACAATATTACTTTCAATCATTAAACCACAAATGGATTTACTTCCATTAGCAATTTGTCTTGCAACTTCAGCTGCAACTTTTGGTTGATTTCTATGATCTTTATTTGAATTACCATGAGAACAATCAACCATAATTCTTGGACCTGGTTGTTGATCACTTACAACTTTTGCTTTAATTAATTCTTCTTGAGTTTCATTAACTGATTTTTCATCATAATTTGTACCCTTCTTACCACCTCTTAAAATAACAAAACAATCTTTATTACCATCAGTACCAACAATAGCAACCACACCTGGTTTAGTAACAGAAAGGAAATGATGAGGATGAGAAGCAGCTCTCATGGCATCAATTGCGACACCTAAAGTTCCATCGGTACCATTCTTGAAACCAACAGGGAAAGATAACCCTGAGGCCAATTCACGATGTAATTGAGATTCAGTAGTTCTAGCACCAATTGCACCAACTGAGAATAAATCAGATAAGAATTGTGGAGAAATAGTATCTAACATTTCTCCAGCAATTGGTAATTTTGAAGTTAATTGCACGAATAATTTTCTTGAAATTCTTAAACCTTTATTAATTTGAAAAGATCCATCAATTTCAGGATCATTAATTAAACCTTTCCAACCAACAGTAGTTCTTGGTTTTTCTAAATATGCTCTCATAACAATTAATAATTCACCTTTATGCAATTCAGCAAGTTTATATAATCTGTCGGCATAATCTAATGCAGCTACTGGGTCATGTATAGAACATGGACCAATTACAATCATTAATCTATCATCTTTACCATTAAGAATATTTACTGAATCATCTCTTCCTTTTAGGATAGTTTTTTGAGCTTCTGGAGTTAATGGAAATTCATGTTGTAATAAATCAGGTGGAGTTAAAGGATCGTAACCACGTACTATTAAATTATGTTAGTATTTCTATGAATGGTCGATGATGGTGATGCCCTATAGTTGTTAGAGCTATAATAGCTATAAGGTTTGTGTAGTGTAGTCTAGTGTAATGATGTACATACCTCTCCAATCTTCCATACGAGTTCTATCTCCTACGTGCTCGTTAGTAATGAACATATTGATTGTTTATATTTAATTGGGATGGTGGTATAAGAAGAAGTAGAATAAGAAGAGTAAAAAGAAGATGAGAAAGTGAAAAATTCAAATGATTAACGAAAAGAAATGAAGAGTCATCATCAGGTAGGCCTGTAACCGGAGTACGCTAAACTGTAAAAAATCTTTTTTCTTTTTTTTTCAAATTAAATTTAGTCATTAAAAAATAATTTCGCTTGTTTCATTGTATTTACAGATTATACTTTTTCGTTTACAGTTTTACTTATTCATCCAATTATCATTACAGAAATGGTAATATGCACACTCAGACATTGTATCCATGCATACACACTTACACATTGTCCACGTTGAGCCTATCTATTATTACTGTATACCACATGTGCATACACACAATCTCATAGATAACAGAATATCGACAAGACATGCAGAGACTTTTCAATTCATAAATTAATCGTAAATGAATTCTCTTACATCAACAGCCGCATAGAATATTTTTACAGATTACACAAAATATATCATCAATTACATTTCCATTGGATGAGCTACTACACTACTATACACTTCTCTATCATATAGATCCTACCCACGACTAACTCTTAATCTTCTCAAATATGTATACATATCCTGTACTTCTCATATCTTGTAGACTAGTCTCATCACATAAAACAACCTTTTCATCATTAAACAAAACCCATTTCCATTCTCCATCAATCAATTTCCGAATAAACACAACATAATGACCAGTATGTGGTGATGTCCCCTTATGACAAATGACCGACTGCAATCTATACTTGGTCCCATTAGTTTCATTCTTTTCTAATAATGTTTTCAAAAGTTGAGATTTTTCTTGGGAGATATTGACAATTGGCTTGGCGGTTTCAGGTATTGTTCCATCATCATCTGGATTTGAAAATAACCAATCTACTGCTGCTTCAACTTGGTTGGAATTTAATATAAGTGCTTTTTTAGCTAATTGCTTAGTGAATCCCATTGATGTTAAATTGCCAATTAATTCTTCATCGGGTTCGGTGTTTTTCTTGGCTGGGGTAGGATTGAAAGGTGAATCAATATCTGGGTCATCCATATGGGAAAATAACCAATTCGTAGCTGCTTCTGCATCGGAATTTCCAGTGTTATACAAAGCTTTAAGACAACGTACTTCTGGGAATCCCATACCTAATAACATATTCAACGCTTCTTGATTCGCAACAAATCCACCCTCACTCTCACTTGCCTCTTCTTCATTCTTCTTTATTTCAATTTCTTCATCTTCAAACTCAGGTGCCACAAATTCTCCAAGATCCAACTCATAAGGAATTTCAACCGGAACATCGATCTTCACAGGCACCCAATTCTGCAAAACGATTCTTTGGATATTAACAATCAAATAATCCGGAAAGCTCAGGAATCCACTAGTCTTAAATGCAACATTTGGAGTCACTTTACATTCATCACAGTCATATCCTTCAATAGCTTCCGTTTCGCAATATTGCCTAAAACTATCAATCAATTCCACCGGTTTATATTCAATCTTTCCATCAATCTCCAGTAAGACTTCCGCTTGGATGGGGACGGAGATATTGTCTACCAATTCATGCCTGATTGAACCATGGGCACAATTCAGACAGATTGTTTTATGACCAGTTACGAATTTCAAGCTTTGGTTTAATGTTATTCCGAATTCTGTATCTAATTTATCCAATAAATATAACAAAAATTCAAAAGCATCTTGTTGCTTTAATGTTCTAAATTCAGGATGGTTCTCTCCAATTAAAGTCTTGAATGCCAGTGGTTTGAGTCCTAATTGATAATCATCCCCTTTGAGAGATTGACCAGGCACGGAATAACGACCACTATATAGCCCATCATAGATTTTTATCAATTGGGAACATAAATTCTCAGCTGGGTTTACGTTATATGGAGGAAATATCAACAGTTTGAAAAAAGTTTGATATGTATCCAAATTAAACAATGCTTGGATTACAGAATTTAAATAACATGAATTTCCCAAATTCGCAAACCCCGTCAATCCCTTCCCATACACAGGAGGTAATTTCTCTCCATTAGCCCCATCTAATCGGAATTCCCAATTTAAGTTCTGGGCAATATTCAATTCCACTAAATTCTTCTCAGTCTTGATCGATTTTGATAAATCAATTCCAAAGGGGGATAATTTTTCTGCCAAGTCAGGAATCTTGACTTCTTCATTACATAGATAACAATAGGCATCATATCCCTCTCCCTCTTGTGAAAGCGAACCAAGCTTAACCGCGACTGGATGTTTCAGACTTTCGAAATGTCCCAAAGCGTGTCCATTCCCTTTGAGATCCAGTCCGAATTGTTGACGACCACATCCGAGCAGACCACAATATAAACAAATCCATAAATTCTCTTTTAAGTCACAATCATGACATTTCGATAAATCAACCGCTTCTACCTCGGTAGGTGGGATGGTGAGGGAGTGTTCACAGGGATGGATTTCTTGTTGCCAGGTCTGGATTTCATCCTGAGTGTTGGAAGAATTGGCAGCTAATATTTCATCAATTAATGAATTAAATTCAGGTGAGACTTGATCACGGGTGTAGGATTTATCTTCGGCAACGTCATAGATTGTAATTGAGGTATTGTAATAATCTTCATCTTTGACCGGTTTGATTTCTAATTTTTGAATTTTGGGAGGGGTTTCTCCTTCATCATCATAGAGTTTTGGTTGTTCTTGTTGGGGTTTTAAGGTTTTGGTTATGTTGAGATAATATCTATTCCCAGTTTCGAGATAGTTTGATTTGGTGTAGTTGTAATTATGGGTACGTGAATATGCTTTATATGTCTTGAGATCGATATCGAGACCTAATGGATTGTTTTCTGGGGTGTCGAAGGTGTACATACAATCATCTTTGTAGATTTTGGATCCAATTGGAATTGAAGATGGAATATCAGAAGGAAGTTGTAACATATTGCTTTTGCCTATCACCTTTTGTTATGCTATACTTGTTCAATTGGCAACACACTATAAATTGCAACAAGAAAGTTTTTGCCTTCAAAAGGGAAATTTGAAAATTTATTTTTCTTCCTTTCCCACTTTCACACTCCACATAGCCCAGACTCATCAAATTGCAAAATGTTTCAACGTATTTCCAATAAACTTCATTCCCAACAGCAACATTCATTCCAACTCACTCAGTGCCCAACCATGAAAACAGGAATCTACTTCTCAAACTGGTCAGTTTACTCCCGCAACCATTTCCTCACCTCCATCCCCCTCCAGAACTACACCCATCTCTTTTACGCTTTCTTCCTCCCCTCAGCCACTACGGGACATATCCAATCCAACGACGCTTGGGCAGACTTTCAACTCCCACTACCTGACCCCACCAATCCCAATGGTGCCAAAGTAACAGGAAACTTGCAACAATTGTACAAATTGAAGAAATTACATCGTGGACTTAAGACAATCTTATCTATAGGAGGCTGGGGCACTGCGCATTTATTCGAAGCCGTAGTCGCCAATACTGAACGATTGAACAATTTTATTAATAGTATAGTTGACCATATCGCCGAATATGGATTTGATGGAGTGGATCTAGATTGGGAATATCCGTCCACCCCTCATCAGGGAAAACAATTTGTCCAACTCGTTCATGCATTACGAAAAGCCCTTCCACCGCAATATTCAATCTCAATAGCTGCCCCAGCGGGTGGGGATAAGATTAAAAACTTTGACTTGAGGACCATGGATCAGGTTATCGATTTTTGGAATGTCATGTGTTATGATTTCGCCGGCGAGGGTTGGTCCCGACATACGGGGTTTCATTCGAATCTATTCGGAAATAATGGAGATAACGACCTATGTTCATCCGGCGTGATTCAGAAATATCTAGATGCCGGAATATGTTCGGATAAATTAATATTAGGTATGCCAATGTATGGTCGTGTCTTTCATGGGGCTAAAGCAGGAGGAATTGGGGCTGGGTTTGATAAATCCCATCATGGACATTGTGTGGAGGAAGATATTGTTGACTATAAGAAATTACCTATTGGACAAGAATCGGTTGATTTACGAAAAGTTGGTGCTGTGAGTTATGATGTCAAGATGAGACAGGTGATTACGTATGATAATGTCCAGTGTGTGAGGATTAAGGCGAATTATATCTTGCTGAATCGATTAGGTGGGGGAATGTGGTGGGATTCTGCTGGGGATGATGAATGTGAAGAAAGAAGTTTGGTGGGTAATTTTGTCGATCAGATTGGAGGGGTGGAGAAGTTGGATCGGAAGGAGAATATTATTTCATACCCTGGTAGTAACTACTTGAAAGGACTTTAGGGGGTTCTATTAGTATTTAGAAAAAGGGATATATATAAAATAATTTGTACGGCAATCTATATATTTGCATATTAAGCCACGGGCTGGGTTGCCTGAATGTAGAATCTAAGAATATGTATTTCGTAAGCTAATAATGCCTAGGACTCGAAGTGCTTGAAGCTTCACACTCTGTTCGAATTGAAGGGCGATGGCTCTAATCTAATCTGCCAGAAGGCAGATTGAGTTGCTGCGCAGCATTATTTTCCTATAAATAATCAGCCTTGGTAGAATGAACTGCTACGCAGCATATATATTAGACTTCGCCTTCGCTGCCTTGGGTAAATACTCTAAAAGCTTCGCGTTAAATGCCTACCGCAGAATGAGCTGTTACGCAGCATAAATTATAGCCTTCGCCTTATCTGCCGAAGGCAGATATATATGAAGATTATATGAATATATTATTTGTGTATAAAAAACTACTAAATGTACAATAAGGGAAGAGAGTAAATAAAAGATTTTATTCTAAAACAAAACAATGGATGACCTATTGTAGATGGTGAAAGGGTGATATTATTCTCGTAAAAGCTTCGCTTACTCGATGCTTACAAAATAGAATCCATTCTTGCAAATACACTCAAAACCGCCGCGACCAATTCCAATTGTAATTCACTTATATTTGAACTTTCAATTTCTGAAGAAATTTCTTGTCCCAAATTCAATCCTAAACCTAAAGGAGATTGATGACTTAAATTGAATGGGAATTCACTAAAATCATTTAATAATTCATCTGCTCTTGTAAAAGCTTGATCTCTTTTATCATAATTTAAAGATAATAATACATTTTCCAATACATTAGCGGCATATGCTCCACATACTAATGCTACTGATCTTAAATGTCTATAAGTAGTATCTTTTGGGAATTGATCATTGGCGAAATTATCCAATTCGACATTTCTTTGAATTAATAAAGTTAAGATTCTATTCTTGATATATTCTTTTGATAATTTATCAGCAACTGGATGTGTAGCCATATCAAAAAGGAAGAAATTTTTCCTTTCAGTTCTCAAGATCCCTTTATCAACTAACCCCTTAGCTAATCTTTCTCTAACTTGTTTTAATTGATAATTAATTTTCATTAAATTCCAAGTTTCACCACTTAATAAATCAATCCAATTTGTAACTGATAAATTTGATTCATCACTCTTCATAATTTTTAAAGCTTCATCTAATAAGACTTCTCCAGTAGGTTCGGCATCTATAACTTCAACTAATCTATCACTTAATTCAAATCTACGTCTTGCAGGATCATTAACTAATGTAATTTTATTACGAAATGCTAATTCTAATAAAATACATCCTCTTAAAGTATATGAAATATTATCATTCCAAAATGATAAATAACCTTCTTTATCTTTAAGACCAATAAGTAATACTTCTTCCATCAATGTTAAAAGTGGAGGCTTTATTGTTGAAGATTGACGATCTTGTATATCACGAGCATCATAACCAATTTTATGATCAACATCATTGGGGGTTATAGGAGAATGACTTCCATTATGGTTATTTTCATATGGTGAATCTGAAGATTCTCTTGGTTTTGGTGTTGATGATTTATTAGCACCACGACGTCTTTGTAAGGTGGACATTACTTGTGACTATTTGATTATGACAGGGGGAGGGACACGATAGGGTTGTAATTAATTAAAATACTAAAATGTCTATCTATTTTTATTTAGCAATATTTGGATTGTATTTGTTATTAGTATCCAATTGAAAATTAATAGAGACAGTTATAGATTGATGACTTGTAGATTGGTAATTGGGGTTTAATAGCAAGTGATTAATTAAATGTCAGTATGATAGTTTCAGGTAGTGTGTATAAGAATTTTAAGTGTTGGCTGTAATTTTTTTTTTTTTCATTCAGTATTCATTTCTTTGTCTCCTTAATAAATAAAAGAAAAATACCGTTGAATTTTACGCTATTTAAGGAGAACAACAAGAAATTATAAGCAATACTTACAATAATAATATTAAAATTATATACAATACAGGTACACACATATAGAGATTCATATAAGGAGATATAAACTAATTATAAGATCAATTACTATAAAGAAAGAGATATTTATTAAAAATGGTAACCTTTTTATCAAAAGGTATAAAATGATACGACTAAGCTTTTGATTTGATTCACAATTACACAAAAATATAAAGATATTAGATAACGACATTTTATATCATGACGACAATGTCGTTTACTACCAAATTTATCTTATTATGTGTATCTCTCTTCAAACAACAATAGACACACGTCATCTTCTTTTATCCCTTTTTTTATAAGTCCAATATCTAATACAAACAACTTGGACATCGTTAATATTATCAAGCCATATAAATTGACCGATAATCGAAGGGAATTATATAGTTAATTGATTTGATTTACCCACTGATGAAATGGAAAAGGGGTATGGTATGTAATTTTCATTTATGATATCTCTAACTACAATTTGCTGATGATTGGGAATGCTAAGAGCCCATTTGGTTTTTATACACCAATATTACATATGTAGGTCTGTTGACCGAAGATGCTGCCAGTTGGAAAGATAAGAAACAAATTCTTCTTGCATTACTTACAAAATACCCAGTGGGTTTTTACAACTTGTTGAAAACTTAGGTAGGTAATGCCACACTGTAACTTGTTTCTTTGATTTCCCTTATGGTAGCAACATCGATTAACATGACTTACATACAGCTGTAATGGAGCTTTTAGCAATCTTATCAGAAGATAGAACGTCAATATACACACATTCTACGCTTTCCTTTTTCTCACAATCAAAGAACATAAAATTAATGAGTATGTAACTAAGTGTAATTATAAAGACATAACAATGATCCAGAGCTTTATATGTATTCCATTCATGTATATATTTTTCGATAAGATCAATCAATATATGCAAATAATTAACTATTATATCAGGTAGGCGTATTCAAATAAGTGGATCAGTAACTCCAGCAACATGAGGAGTAAATTCTGTATATCTCGAAGCATATTTATATCTATATCTAGAAATAGGAATGAAAACCGAAGCAGAGGTTCCCCTTGGTCCAGTTCTTGCTATGAGTACTCCAGTGGGTGCAGAGATGTATGGAGAAGAATATGTTCCCATAGGGGATGGATTTGTAGGTGTGTGGAAGTAGAGACACATTGATCGGTATATTTATCGATGTGGGAGATTGATGGTAATTGGGAGCATGGGATAAGTCAAGAGGACTTTATAGATGTGAGGGGGGGGGGGGGGGGGGGGGGGGTGTTGTAACGATCTTCGTGATAATGTTCAGCAAAGTGGGGGAGTAAGTTTGAATAGAGGAAAGTATGAGAATGGGAGTAAGGATATACATTCAGATGAAAATGGTTGCAAAACTGCTGACTTAGGATATTTTTATAGAAAAGTGATCATCAACGAACGAACATAACAAAATAACATACATTTTTAAGGTTCGTGTGATATGGATAAAGGTGGCAAATCAAATCTAATTCCTATACTTTTGTGCAATCCTATAGATCTTTGATATTTATACATTACCTGGGTTGTCATATAACACATTCTATAGATTGAGTGGTTGTTTCCGTAATTGACGCGACATTTGTCCCAATGTCGTCTATAGATACGTCATTATTTTTTTGGTTAAAATCGCACGACTAACAAAATGCAAATGTTTATGTAGTAAATTGAACCCCACCAGTTTTAACTGACAACTTGATTCAATAATAATTTAATTAAATATTTTTATCTGGAGATGATCTTATAATGATCTATTAGTTATTCTGATTCATTTCCTTAAAGTAATATATATTGTGTTTCGTAAAAGGTTACAGTTGGCCATCAGTCAGTTAATTACACGATTAAATATATTTGTATTTATAATTTAACAGAAGACACAAACAATTAAAAACACAAAACAATTTTTATTCCAAAAAAAAAAAACATACAAGATTCGTTAAGTCTGTATTTTTACAAACACATATACTTGCAACACATACACATCCACCTTTAAATATTATAAAGATATTCACACTTATTACTAAAGACAATCAACAAATATTAATTTATCAATTGATAATCTCAATTAATTCCAATAATTTAACAATCTTTTTATTGTGGTTATAATCTTTGCAACACTTGTTCCTGACAATGGCAACAACTACTTCTGATCCAATACAACAACAAGAACAGCAACGATATCCTTCATATACAAATAACAGTGATGAAGAAAGCGATACTGATACACAAGACCAAGAGCAACAACAATCCAATTCTGATGACTTTGTTTCATTCCCAACAATTCCAGATCCAGAATTAAACAATTCAAAATCAATTTCAGGACTACTATCAGAAACATTAAGAAAAGTTACTGCAAATGCTTCACATTTAGTTCTGAATTATTCTCAAAATTATGTAACTTCTCCAAAGTCTGTATATACTGAAGCTCATCCTGAGAATTATAAACTTAAAGATTCACCTAAACAAGATACTGTCGAGGAAGAAGATGAACATACAACAACTCAAATAGTACGCGTTCCAGGAGATATTGGAAGTGCTATCCCAATTACAAATGTTACTTCTGCTACTGTTTCTGCAACTACAAATACTGCAGGCACTACAAATTCAAGTGTTGTTGGTCTTGGAATTGCATCAGGACCAACCGTATTAGGGAAAGAATCAAGAAGCAAAATGCACTCTCCTGAAATGAGAATGCCCTCACCAGTAGAATCTAAAGACTTAAGCAAAATCGCTAGTTCACCTACAGTAAGTAGCCGATTTGGATCATCAACACCTCCTGTTCCATTACATCTGAGTGAAGAAAGAGATAAGCTCCCACCACATATGAATATACGACAAACTAAAGCAGAAGATACACCTAGGGTTACATCAGATAATAAAACTCTTAGGATTTCAACAATGCATTTCCCCAGGATACAATCAGTTAATAATAGTGCAACTAGTTCTGTTCATAATATCCATGCAGTTGCTGCAGCAGGTGCCAATGAGGTGGAATCTATAGATGGCGATCGAAGAGTGAATGTGGATACTGATTCAAAGAAGCCTTCCAAGAAAGCAGAAGCAACCAATAATAGGACATTGCAAAGTAGGATTTCTTCAATTTTTAATAATCTACCTAATGATATTGAACTTTCTGATGATTCCGCGTCAGATGCTGAAAGTACCATGTCAGTCAATATACTGCATAGAAATCATTTTACATTAGAGAATCCATCTAGTACCAATATAAGTATGAGGGGGAACTATTTACCATATGATATAAGTTCCATGTATAGTGAATCCATTGCAAAATCATCCCCAATCAAAGCAGAAAGAAGAATAGCATCAAGTATATTGTCAGATTCAGGACAGTCACCAACTGTATCTTCATTTCATGCCTTACAATCTAAAGATCAAGTCAATGCCATCAAGAAAAGACCAACATCAAACTTATCAGCTGTATTATTAGACAATGCAAAAACAATAATCACAAATAATATAGGAGTGGTTGCATCATCAGCATCATCAATCTATAGTGGTAGGACAAGAGAGAAGAAACCTAAACGAAAACCCAAAAAGACATCTGAAAATCCATTAAAGAGTGGAGGAATCCCCAAGAAATATTGGATGAATGATGCATTTGTTTCAGATTGTTTGAATTGTTTAAGACCATTCACGGCTTTTAGAAGAAAACATCATTGTCGATTTTGTGGACAGATCTTTTGTGCTGATTGTACATTATTCATATCATATAATCAACATAAAGATGAACGAAACAATTCCAATCCTCGTGGTGCCCATAAAAGACCATATAATGACAAACTTAGAGTGTGTAAGCCATGTTATAGTGATGTTATTATATATCTTAGTGATGATTCTTCATGTTCGGAAGATGAGCATGCAATTGTGGATGAAGAAGCGATTGAAGATGTGGTGGATACTACCAAGGGGAAACATGGTGAGGAATTGATTGTTCCTAATCATCCATTATCAAGGATTAGGTCATTGTCGACGACTTCATATAGGGATAGTGTTATGAATGAACCAGGTACAATTTTGGCGAATAAGGCTGGTGCGTTAAAGAATGAAGGGTCAAATGCTACACTTAGTAGTAATTCAAATTCTCCATCTCGAGGTAATAATGGAAATGTCAATCATAATAACAACATCAATAGTCAATTCACATATCCTGATGAATCAATTAAAGTTCATCCTAAACAAGCACCACGTATGGCTATCCCAACTACGCGAACAGGGGAATCGGTTGAAATTCCATTAATGAGAAGTAATTTATCAGGATCAAACCTAAAGACATCTTCAAGTGGATATGGATCCAGTTTAAAAGTGAGTACATTAACACCAACAACACCTCATCATTATCATACACCACAATCATCAACTTCAAATGATGTTAATAAGAATTGGAGAATGAATTATTCTCATCTATCACCGATTTCTCATCATCGTCCAGAATTAGTAACTAGTCGAAGTTTGGACAACATAAGTGGAGCCACCAATACCTTCGTTGCTCGAAAAGTTTCACTCAAGAAATTCAGAGTCCAATCAGGTTCAGGAACAGATTTAAGAAGACATATGTCACGAAAAGAAGGATCAGTCGAGCCTGGTGACATGCCCCATCCTGGTCATTTTGAAGGCATATATTCCGACGCCGATGATGATGATTATGATGATGATGAATATGAAGATGAAGACGAAGGATATGACGATGATGAAGATGGGATCGATGCCCATGGTGGAGGCATTAGTGATAATGAAGAAGATGAGCATGCGATGTCGTTATATGCCTCCTTAAATCTTCCGTACCCCACGACTCCAAAACCACCAGTTCATACGAATACGAGTGTCACTGTGCCTACATTAGGAGAATTCCCATCGATGATTTCCGGGAATTTTAGAACGTCGAGTAATTTTGGAAGAATGTTCCCAAGTAATTCAGTTGCATTTGTGGAAGAATACCCAAGGAAGGAAAGTTTGAGATCGAAAGAAAGAGCTCATGCTTCATTACAAAGAATCAGATCAAGAAGACAGAGTAAAGGAGTTAGAAACGTGCTGAAGAATAATAGATTTCCTAGTTTTGAGAAACATAATGGAAGTTTTTTGATGACTGTGCCTTCATCACCCGCATCTCCTGGTCATAATAATAATCACAAGAATGGAATTCATTCAAATTCGAATACGTTGACGAAAACAATTACAAACGATCATAGTGCTTCAGAATTTGTCAGTACTTCGTCAGTGAATTTGATATCTGATGTTTCAGCAAGTGCAATTGATGATACTACCAGTACGGCAATCCCCAGTCAAGATTTCTTATCCAGTGAAGAACATCTCAGTCAAGACCATACTTGGAATGAACATGAGCGGAATCATGAAGTGCGGAATAAAGTATATGCCGATTTATTGGAGACTGTATTACGACAAAGTTTGGAAGATTGTGATATTAAAGAACATCAAGATCGTTGGGTTAAGGCATTACAAAAGCTGTTGGAATGTATTAATTTTATAAGAATCACGGATACGTTGGATGTGAAACAATATATTAAGATAAAGAAGATATTGGGAGGTAAGATTGAAGAAACTAGTGTTATTGATGGATTATTCATGACCAAAAATATCGATTCGAAGAGGATGTCATTTGAGATTGATAGTCCCAGGATTGCATTGTTGATGTTCCCGGTGGAATATTTGAAACAGAAAGAACAGTTTATTAGTTTGAGAATTATCCATGCTCAACAATCGGTCTATATTTCCAATTTAGTCTCGAGATTGATTTCATTAGAGCCGGATATTATCGTCGTGGGTGATTCTGTTTGTGGATTAGCTGAACAATTGTTGGAAGAAAGTGGGATAACTGTTATGTCTAATGTTAAACCCCAAGTGATTGAAAGAATTTCTCGATATTGTAAAGCGGATATCTTCCAATCGGTGAATGATTTATTTTTCAAAAAGGGGAAATTGGGCACTTGTGAACGGTTTGAAATTAAGAGATATAAATTTGATAACATAATTAAGACATTTGCATTTTTCACAGGAAGTGAACTTGCAAATGGATTTACAATTTGTTTGAGAGGTGGTGATGAGGAATTATTGAATAGTATAAAATATGCGGCTGAGACGTTGATTTCGGGATATCTTAATTCTAGGTTTGAAAAGAGTTATTTTGATAATTTATTAGTGTCATTTGATAAAGAATTGACGAATTCAAAAGTGGTTGAAATTAATCGGAAATTACAAGAGATTAATAATCCGGAAGATGATGATGATAAAGAAGAAGAATCAAAGAGTTGTGAATTAAGTCTAGATAGTACTGAAGTTGTTAATTATGTCAAGTTATTTAATGAACGGAAATTAAGTCTTTCTCCAATCCTGATGTTTACCTTACCTACTCCATTAGTGAATGTTATTGATTCATATTATAATTTCCATGGATATTTCAAAAGAAATAAGGTCATTCAGAATTTAGAATCAGTAGAAGGAATTGATGATAGTTGGTTAGATGAACTTCGTGTGAATTTAGATATATCTGCATTACCTAACAAACAAGATGATTTATTAAGGATATTGCAATTTGCCAGTGATATTCACCTAAAAGGATTAATCAATGAATATAATTCCCGAGCCCGGATTTGGTCCAATTGTATGAGATATAATTCATATCAATTATATCCGATCTTCCATAGAAATATCCATGTTTTACATTCTACTGTTTCCATCAAGCATGCAACTCCTTGTACGGGGCCAAGTATTGTAGTTATTGATTATTATACCGATAATGATAAATGTTTAGGGTTGTTCTTAGACCAAACTTTCCAAGAAAGTACCAAGAAATGTACTGATTGTGAAGAACCCATTATTGATCATTATAAGAGTTATGTCCACGGAAATGCCAAGATTGATTTAATATTAGAGAAATTTGACATTGCTACCAATTCGAATTATCAAGGTAAGAATCAACGAGTGATGTGGAGTTATTGTAAAGTATGTAATTATGCCACACCTATAATTGTCATGAATGATGAGACTTATTATTTATCAATTGGGAAATTTTTTGAGATTTGGTTTTATGGAGAAAATATTCATGGAGGATGTGAGCATGATTTCACCACGAATTATGTCAGATGTTTTGCATTTAATGATTTGGTTATCCGGATGGAATATTCTATGATTGATAATTATGAGATTATGGTGCCTAAGAAACAATTGGAATTTATTCCTGATATTGATGTGAAATTGAAATTGGATGCTTATAATAATATTCAATCCAAGACAATCCATTTCTTTGAATCGATATCCAAAAGATTGAATCGTGTTAAATTGGATACATTTGAGAAGGCAGAAGATGGGATGAAGAGGATTAAAGAATTGAAGGATAATTTAGAACAACAAAAGAGTCAACTTGTTGAAAAATTACAAAATATTTATAATTCAACTGTTCCTACCAATTATGTTGGATTGAATGTGATATTGAGAGATTTACAGAAATTAGGTGTGATTTGGGATAATGAATTTAATGAATTTGAGAAGAAGTTTTTACCTAGTGAAAATGAAATTACTAGAATTACTCAGTTTCATTTACGTAATTTCTTGATGGATAAATACAAAGAGGACGATGAAGCTATTAACAATAATGAAGAGAATAAAGAAGTGGAAATGGTGGATATGTCATCACATAGAAAGAGTAATGTTCAAGAAGAATCTAATAAATCTGAATCAAGTTCTAAGCTGGTAGCTGAAAATTCTGAAACTGCTCCATTGCTTGAATTACCTAAAACCATACCATTGGATAGAAGGTTTTCCGATTCAAATATTGAAACGAAAATGTTTTCCAATAATACATTATATCATCAAGGGTCAAATATTTCTGAAAGAATAAGTAAGTGGCAACAAACAGTTGAAGAGAATACTAAACGTGAGCAACAACCACAGCCTACTGCTTTGATAAATGTTTCATCATCCACTGTTCCTGTGCTTGGTCGCAGAGTGTCGTCTACTTCAAGTAGAACTTCTGAAAACAGTGTACATTCTAATCCCAACCCAGCCACGACTACATCCCAACCTGTGGGCACAACCAATACAGTTATCCCATCGCAAAACAAAGTCATTCATTTGGCAAATTATTTCGATAAGATATATTATGATCAAATTTCTTTGGAATTTTCCAAACAACGTCAACGTGAATTAAAGAAAAAACCGAAAGTCAAAGCACAACCTATATTTGAAAGTAAACCAATTGTGGAAATCTATAACAAGATTGAAGATGTGGTTGGAGCAGGTTTGGATGAAGATAAGAATAAGCTAAACAGACACCAAGTTATTGACAGTAAGAGAAGTAGTGATGAAGAACCTCGAGAAATGAATATCCCAACTACTCAACCACCAGCACAACAAGCCATTGAAATCTCTCAGCCTGAGAAACAATCCTTATTGAAATCATTGACTAATTTCTGGGCAGATCGTTCGGCGACATTATGGGATCCATTGGCATATGCGTTAGAAGATCATGAGCATACATTTGCTGATTCTGATGTGATTGTGAGAGAAGATGAACCAAGTTCGTTGGTTTCGTTTTGTTTGTCGTCGAATGATTATAAACTGAAGATCCAAACTGCGTTAGAATTGAATGATGATATTGTTGGTAGTGGTGGTGATGGAGGTGATGGCGAGAAGTTTAATGAACAATTGGATAGTTCTCAACGAAAGAAGATGAATCAGTTTTATAAAATTGAAAAGAAGTTTAAGAAGAATATTAATGATTTTAATCGATTAAATATCTTAGAGAATGTTTTGACTAAGAATAAATCCAATCATTTGAAATATCAATTTATTGATGGGAATACCAATTTATCATGTAAGATTTTCTATAGTGAACAATTTGAAGCATTAAGAAGAACCTGTGGGAATAATGATAATTTTATTCAAAGTTTGAGTAGATGTATCAAATGGCAGTCTAGTGGAGGTAAAAGTGGATCCAATTTCTTGAAAACATTAGATAATCGATATATCGTTAAAGAATTATCCAAGTCTGAATTAGAATCATTCGTTTCAATTGCTCCATTTTATTTCAAATATATTAGTCAAGCCATCTATAATAGTCTTACTACAGCCATTGCCAAAATCTTTGGATTTTATCAAGTTCAAATCAAAAACACAACCACTGGGAAATTATTCAAGATGGATTTCTTAATCATGGAGAATTTATTCTATAATCATAAAACTACCCGTATTTTTGATTTAAAGGGTTCAATGAGAAATCGTCATGTTCAACAAACAGGGAAAGAAAATGAAGTCTTATTAGATGAGAATATGATTGAATATATTTATGAATCACCAGTATTCGTTAAAGAACAACTGAAGAAACTATTAAGAGGATGTTTATTCAATGATACCAGTTTTCTTTCTGCTATGGATGTGATGGATTATAGTTTAGTTATTGGAATTGACGATTCAAGTAAGAAATTATATATTGGTATAATTGATTGGTTAAGGACATTTACATGGGATAAGAAGGTTGAGAATTGGGTGAAGGGGAATAATTTGATTGGAGGGAACAAGAGGGGGAAAGATCCTACTATTGTGACTCCAAAACAGTATAGAGCTAGGTTTAGAGAAGCTATGGAGAGGTATATTTTAGAAGTACCAGATATTTGGTATGAAGGACCAAAGTAAAGGAATTTTGCTTGTATGTATTTAGTTTGTTTAATTAATTGTAGTTTTAGGATTTTTTAGGGTAATTTGCAACATTATAGATATTTCAATTATTTTTATTTATCTACAGTATGTAGATCGTACAAGAAGATAAGGCTTTAAGAGCATACGCGTCTAATTTCTCGCAAAGAATATAAGTTTTTGATCTTTTTTTGGCGACAGTTTAACTTTTCTTAGATGCGCGACTCGAAGGGGGTGTAGCGAATCCGACCCTGGAATTAGTCTTGGAAATAGAGCGTAGAGGAGAAGAGTTACTATTTATATGTATTAGACGCTATTTCAATAGGGCGGTTGATTGAAAGTTACCCGTATTTAAAGGAAACTCCCTGAAATACTAAGTGGTACCAAACGATGTCAACTATTAGAGAGAATGAGTGAGAGAAAAGAATAAAACTTGATTGTTCTGATTATATTTTTTTAATGTACTATATGCAGTATTATTATTTATACAAGGCTTAAAAAATATTCGTATTGAAATTGTGCTTAAAAAATAATTCCTTGGGGGGAAAAAAGTTGGCGAGAAAAAGTTTAAAGATTTTCGTAGAGTAATGAGTGAATCTTTCACGGCGTATTTACTTCAATTTCTTCTTTCGTGTATGTACAAATACATAATCATCATATTTAGTAACTAGAAATAGATTTCCTCGGAAATTTAAATTCTGCAGCAAGCGCACAGCCGTAAGTATCTGTTTAAGAAGCGATGCTATATACTCAAGTAGACGTATGCGGTGGCTTTACAATTTTTAATCAAGACACGCTTATTCCTAATTAAACACAAAGTTGAACAATATAAAAGAGTGGCACTAAAAATAATTTTGGTGTGGATTTTAAATTGTGAGCCATGCGCTTATTCTGATAAACAAAAAGATTAAAGCCAGTTCCATATGGAGGGGATACCCCTATTCTATTTCTTCGTCTTTTCATATCCCTGTCACTCTCTTTATGGGATATCCCCTTGGAGATTCGATACTATAGTTACTGTGACTACTATGGATAGCTTCTTAAACTAAATCTGACCAATATCTTTTAATGAATATGCAATAACATGTGTGGTAATTTATTGATTTTGTCATTTAACCATAAAAGAAAAAGTTTAAATTATTTTTGTTTATTTTCTTCTTTTGAATTTTTTTTGATTTTTTGTTTAAGTTTTTATGATTTCCTTAAAATTCTTCATTTCAATTCTTGTTTTAAACCTTTCTTCCCTTTTATTCGAATTAAACCAGAAAGAGAGTATCTTATATATCAATATTATTATACATAAACAGACATTGATTTAATAAGAGTATATTTTCAAACACACATTCGCTTAACTTTCTTTCTGCTCGGGGATCATATCAATTTACCAATATCAACACAGAGATAACCCTGGCTCAACAACACCCCTTTTATTTTGTGTCTCATTTGATCTTCAAAGGTTGAACACTTTTACATTTCATAAACATAGACAACATATAGAATAGAGACAACATTTGCACGCAAACATGGGATTTAAAATAAGTTTCAATTCAGTATCATTCATTGTAATATTAGTATCGTTTGTGTTTTTATTATTAGCTACTATTAGTACACCCATAGTCAACACATTCAGTCTAGCTAAAACTGCTTCTCATACTTATGGTTTATTTGGTTATTGTGATGATAATAACAATTGTCTGGGTGCAACTTATCCAATAATATTAAGTGCTGTATCTGACAGAACTACAAACTGGATATTTGATGGTTCAAAGAGAGATACTTTAGCTAAAATATTCATTATTACTCCAATTGCTTTAGGATTCAATTTCATATTATTTGTATTGATTATTGCTACCCATTTTGGTTCAAGATCAGTATGTTTAATTGCAATCGTTATTAATTTATTGTCTTTAGTTTTGACTATTGTTTCCACAATTATTACCATTCTTACATTTTATCCAAATATGAGTTGGACAGGTTGGTTATTAGTTGGATCTGCAGCAGCCAACATCGTCTCAATCGCATTCTTATTATTATCCTTAAGAGTAATGTCTGATGACGATGATGACGATTTAGAGAGTCTTACCCAATTGGCAAATTCAACTCCATTTGCTGATAATACTGAAAAATTCAATGCTAGATTCCCAAGTACAAACGCTCACGAGGCAACAAGTTCCTTAGAGAAAGATTATGATTATAGAGGATATACAACTACTATGCGCCATCCTACTGGTTCAAGTGGGTCTACCTCAGCGTACGGTAATGCTCCAGCACCAGTTGCATCAACTTCATTATTGAATACTAGACCATATCAAGCATTTGCTGAGAGTAATGCTAAATACAGCAAATCTAGTGATGCCCTTATATCTGCTGCTGCTGCTGCTGCTGCTCCTATATCTGCAGGTATGGGACCTGGTCGTACTGACTCTTTCACTTCGAATTATAGTAATGCAACTCCAAATGCATTCCAATATAGTGGGAAAGTAACTCCACCTCGTAATTTCGATGATCCTCCTACCGGGGACTCCAATTTACCACAACCTGAATTCCAATATAATAACTCCCACCCAAATCAACCACCAATTCCATATCCAGTAAATCAAAACACCAACCACACTGGCCCTAACCCATATCAAAACAACCACGACGACATGTTCGAATTCGGCCCCCAAACAACATCAGACCCTTCTCATAAACTCTATCGAGAACTCGACGACGATTTCGACGATGAAGAAGACCTAAACGCCCGTCAATTCAGAGGAGGTGCTGGCACAAGTCAAGATAATATGATGAATGAAGAAATCTCCGACAACGATTCCGATTTCACTAGTGTTTCTCAAAGAGCACCAAATCCTCAATATGTAGATAATTCGGGATATTATCAACAACAGCAATACGCGCCACATCAACAACAACCACATATGCAACAGCCACCACATGAATATGGACCTGTCCAGCCAGGATATGTCCCGCAATCGGGACCAGGACCCGCGCCTGTTGGAGGATACAACATGCAACCTGTTCAAGGTGGAAGTAGTCTCATCCCACCTAGGCCCAGTGTGTCAGAAGCGGCATTGAGTAATAATCCCGATTTTAGTATTGGTGGAAGATTTGGTGCGGCTAATAAACGAAAAGTAGCACCTGGGTTTGTGCCTGTTGCTGCTAGGTATAATAATGGACCTAGACCTGGTGGTGCTCCTGGGAGTGGTAGACCTGGCGGAGCTGCTGGTGGCGCTTATGGAATGAGATAATAGAATTTTTTACAACTGCGTTTTTGTTTTGCAGAGAGTTGATGATGTTCTTTCTTTTATAGTTTTGTATAATTTACAGGTTTTTTATATTATTATTTTTATTAAATTAGCTTCGTTGATAAACTACGTACATGTGTATATACTCTATTGTTTTCCTGGTTCGTTGACTTCATTTGCTGGAATATTATTATTGGGGACATCCTCACCCGGTTTATTCAACGTCGGCCTTTCCGGTTCAGCAACTGGTTTAGCAGGTGTAGGTGTAGGTGTAGGCGCAGGTTTTTCAATCACCCTTGTAGTCTCACCACCTCCAGGACGCACTATTATAATCATAACAATTGCAAAAATACACAAACACAAAAAGAAAATTATCTTACATTTCGTAGTCCGTTTCTGATATCCTTTAGCTTTAATCAATTCCTTATCAGACTCTTTTAAGTCTTGGACTGTAGTTTGAAGATTATAATCTATCCTGTCCAATATCGTCCCCTGATGAATGACCAATGATTCCATTTCTTTAAAAATGGTTGAGATTTCCAATATCCCCATTGCAAGACTTGAGATCTCTCTTTCTCGTTGGAGTAAATATTGTGAATCCCCATGCTGTTGTTGTTGTTGGAGTAAGACTTGCTTTGAGTAGTCTTCGATGTTGTCAGTGGATGCACTTGTAGTAGCATTCGGATCGAATGGCAATGGAGTCGAAGTCCGTGAAGTTGATTTTCTAGCATCACTGGCCAATAATCCAAATTCTTCATCTTCATCAGCTTGTAAGAATTTCATATAATTATTCTGAAGATTACGGAATACAATCAGATGTTCCAGTATTTTACTAGCATAAAAAGTTTTAAAATTTCGTAATATTTCTAAATCTTGTAAACTATAATTCAATCCTAATTTTTCATGATTTTTACTCAAATATTCAAATTTCTTAATTAAGACATATCCTTTCTCAAATCTTTTTAATACTTCATAATTCAAATTATCAATTTGTTGTTCATGATCTTTTCTTTCATTCTTATTAATAATTATCAATTTCTTATATTTAGTATTCAAACTATTAATATCATTCTGAATCACTCTTAAGACCTCATCTAACTCCTTCGCGATGTCGAAAATACTAGGAATGATCGGCTTCATCTCAATTCCTCCTCCATTCTCACTGTCATCAGGCTGGTCAGAATATCGTGAATGCAAGAAAGATTGTGATTCAGGTTGTTGCGATTCTAGATCGTCATCGGCAGTGGCACTAGAGAATCCTGTTGATTTGTATGGGGAGATTGAGTCACGTGGGATTGTTCGACGATAGGATAGGAAGAGGTTTGTTCTGTCTCTGAACATTATTACTTTGCTGATGTTGAACGATTAGTGGTTGATTGAGGGTGATGTGGAATTACCGCTTGATTTTTGAGGGTTTGGATTTTTGGGCAATAGGAGATGATTATATGCAGTCTCTACCAAACATGTGTTCAAGATTGTAACGTTTCCATGTGGGACAAGGTCCCTCGACAAGAGAGAAGCTATAACAAGATGAGAGGCTGAGCAACAGCTCCAGCTGATACCTATGACTATTGGGTAAAGTTAATTCGCTTGCTTTGATGCAATTGGTCTGTCAGTTTTGAGTTGATTTAATACAAAACCCGGCAACCTCCGATAAGCGCTACCAATGTGACTATCAGAGGACGTTGGATATTGGTTTTTATAACTCTTAGCTATTAGAAGAATGCATGCTATACAACATCTCGTAAACTATTCCCAATATTAAACATTAATTTCTATTCTAACCAAAAGGCAAACTAAATACTCTCTAAATATGCAAATAAAATTTTCATACAATTATTATTACTAACCCTTCTCTACTTCTTCTTCTTAAATTGTAAACTCAAAGAACTCGAAGTCCTAAACAATCTATCAGTCGGAGGTGATCCACTCCTAAACAATCTATCAGTAGGAGGAGATCCACCCATCTCACTCAAATTCGTAAAACTCTTCTTATTCTGTCCTCCTCCCCCACTCGCAGCCATTAACAACCCCGTTAGATTATTACTAGACGCATTTCTTGACTGAATCGGCGGTGACGAACTACCTCCCCTGCTATTTGGCATTCTCCTGGGGTCATATAATTTATTACTCCCAAGAACTTGTAGATTGATATTTGACCCCGGTAACGGTGGCTCATAAGCTGGTGACAAATCGTCATCAGTGTTTGATTTCATGGCTTGTGAATATGTGGGAACTTTGTTCAATTGATCAGCGTTTACTAATAATTCTGAATTTGCTCTTGAAAGATGGACGGGTGGAGTTAGGATGGCATCATTGAGAAACAGTTGATTTTGGGGTGTCCAAGAAGATGGAGTTCTTTTGCTCAACATTTCATCACCACCATCGAGATTGAAGGTTGCAGCACGACCTATACGTAATGGAGTCAGTGAACCGCTTGAATTCGACATTATTGAATTCAGAAGATTCATGGATGTGTTGTTTGTTTCATCTGGTGATTGTGCTTGTCGTTGCATACTTAATTGTTGTAAATTTTCTGCTAACAAATTTGAATCCAAACATGACATTGAGAATTGATTATTGTTGTGCAAAAAATTGTTCCTTGGAGTTGATGCACCTGATGTGATTGGAGTTTCTACTGGTGATACATCAGACCATAATCTATCATAGACGTGTTTTTCATATAATGGAGGAGCGACTAGTCCAGTTAACGAGGTATGAGAATTGTTATTGGAGGATGGATTATTGGCTAATGAATTCAAAGCTTCGCATGAATCTCTACTTGAGATAAATAATACCTCTTCATCTTCAGAATTTGGTTCTTCATCAATTCTAGAACTTACTGAAACAAAAGGAGAAATGAATAATTGAATAGGCAATGTTGCTCTCAACTCCGAAACATGACCATCGGGATTAATCAAACCAATATTGAACTTCAATTTATGTCTCACCTTAACATGACTATTCAATTCAACATCTTGACAACATTTACTCAATGAAACAGGCAATCTCAAAAAAGTATCCACTTCCCATTTATCAAACAGACACCCATCTTCTTCTTCTTCCCCCTCTTGTTCCTCCTTCTTCGGGATTGATTTTCTCGCAATCACCCTTTCAGCACTATGCAGAGGTCCGATATATCCCACATATCCATACAGTTCCACCAATTCAATCTTAATATCCCCCAATTTCAAGCCCTTCAATAATGGAACAAACATCATACTAATCGGCGTGCCCGCCCCAATCGCCAACGCCTTAGAAGGGCAACTTAATGAATATTCAACTTTTTGGGGCCACGTATTATCAACTGCGCTAGTTTCCGATAATTCTACCGCATCGGTAGTCAATGTCCTAATCACCCATACATGTTTCTTGGCCACCAAACTAGAATGAAACTTCCCTCTATCTATAGTTGCTTCCAATTTATATGAGGATGAACAACCTGGGAGTCCCTCAATTGATTCTGGGATGTTTCCGGGTAGGATTGCACTGAATGGGATTTCATAATTACCTGGTGATAACACGTGATGTGACGATTTGGATAAGGATGTAGTGGAGGACGATGGATGGAGTTGTTGAAGATTTGTGGCAGATGCTGCTGAATGTAATAGACTTGTTGAACTTGATGTTTTGTGTAGGAGGGAGTATCCGAGTCCTTTTAATGATGTGGTGGATTGATTTCTACTCACGGGAGGAGCCAGCAGTTGAGAACTTGAACTTGCCATTAAACTATTTTCATACATATTGCTAAGATACTTTGAAAATTCCTGGGAATCCCAACAGTGTTCATACATGGTTTTTTGGAATGCAGGTACTTTACCGTTTCTTGCTATTTCTGCCCTTAGTCTTAAATTACATTGTAATTTTAATGATAATTTCTTGATTGTTAATGGTTCATTTACAGATAAGACAATTTTACCAGCTAATAGTACTGAAGCGGCTTCTTGTTCAGTACCTTTGAGAACTAGGACGTCATGGTCTAGATTGCTTAATCGGATATCAAATAAAGGTGTTGATTTTGATGTTGTGGCTGTTTTCTTTACCATTGTGTTTAATGCGATGGGCTTCTATTTTGTGCGCGTGGCGTGTTACAGTATTAGCTGTGATAGTAGTATTCCTAGGTAACTAGATAACTCTTTCCTTCTTTAAATGACAATGAAATCTTACCAAAGATGAAGAAGAAAGGGGAAAGAAGGAAGTGAATATAAGAATGAAAATTCACGATGAATGGATTAACGGATGAATCATCAATTTCACACATTACGCATCATCATTTTTCTGGCGTGTTTAGTGTGGAATTCTTTCCTAATTGGGAACCAAAAAAAAAGAAATCAACCAACAAAATTTATCCGAGCCATAAAATAACGCATCGGAAAAACTTTTTCTTGAAAAAAAGCCACCGGAACAATGAAGCGAAACGTTTTTATCAATCAATTAATAATTTAACTTTAATCAGTTGATGAAAATTTGATAAACTAATAATTACAAGTGAAGATAAGGAGTATTCTGATACAGCCACATATTTTGAGTTTTCCACTTCAACACGTTGTCTAGAACTGTATTTCAAACATCCCCTTATTCTCCTTTGTCGTTCCCAGAACTAAAAAGATGACATCAGTTTGATGTTGCGGTTTCCCATATTCCTACAACTATGTTACAAAATCAACAATAAAATTACAGTTATCCATGGATAAAGTAAATTCAGATTGCTCGCCTCTTGTTTACTGCTTGTCTTCTTGGGTCCACTCTTGTACTTCTAGAACACTTATCTTCTTACCTCGCACGACTTCATGTTCCATTACAACGTGCATTTAGGTTTTCTAGAACAGTATTTGTCGCCTCGTTCGCGGAATAACCCCCTTTCGCATAGCTCAACAAATTTTATTTTCTAAATTTAGCACAAACGAAGAATAAAATGCAACGTTGCACTGGCAATACAGGCCCTCTGAGGCAAAAGAACCTCGAAAAAGATAAAATACATATTTGAAGGCATTAAGAGAAAGTTGAAACAAACCCAAGTGACTCCATACATGTCTCGTTTGCATTCAAAAGGTGTTCTGAGAAGACCACACCGTGTACACCCGTTAAGCAAAATCTTCAATGACCAAAACTATTGATTTCCTGACCGGCGATACCGTTCCGGAATAGGACACCAAAAAGGCGTTCTTTCTCCGAAAACGGGCTATATATTTGCAGACTGCTTTACGCAACGGAGTGACATATTACAATAAATGCAGTGACGGCGATTACCATTGAAGACTCGACCACTATTTGGAGTCAATCCCATAAAGAGGCGCTGCATGTGATCTATCATAAACATGGTGGTTGCATTCGCATTGACTTATACTGCATGAAGCACGAATGTACGAAGAATCGCAACATATCATAAATATGTGTTAAATCAGCAACAATCCCGTGGTCTCATAAAAATGTGATTTATTAGTCGTTTCAACTTAAGAGACTGCTAAATTTTTGTGAAATTTCTACCGCAAGTTGTTCATGGCCATGTGTGTATATCAGGAAATATCCAGTATTTTCTAATTAATTGGTAAAATTTTGAAAAATTATTGTGATTAGCTTCAAGTGGTGGCTTGCAATTTGCTTCATAAAACCAAAAGACGCGATTGAACTTTTACGCGTTTCGTATTATCATTTGCTTCCTGGTTATTCACAACTGTAGCAAGCAAAATTAAGCCAGTTCCCCTACTTGCATATACGAATTTAGATAGATCAACAGCGGCTAAGAGCCACGCCTTACTGCACAGTAACATTCATCTTTATTGTTCGCCTTCTACAAATTTGGGCTCCTATTGTTTTGTCTGTAGGAACCAGGTCCATACCATAAATTTAGATTCGCTTATTGTACCCTTTTATTGAAATATTAAGTGGCTGGCTTATTAGATTATTTTTTCGCAATATGCACATCGTTTTTTTGGATGCAAATTTTTTGCGTCACTTTACTAGAAATATTTTTCTTTTGTTTTTAATTTTGTAACTCGCTTAAGTTTTAGTATGCAGCATATCTACCAGGAACCTAGACCAAGACTTTCATTGAAGGTATGAAGTAACGAATCATTTAGCGTTAGGAACAATTCAAGAAATAATGCAAGCAAGGTTATGTGGCTTGACATGGTGTTATGAACAAATCCTTTCTTTCGGGTTTATGAGTTTAAAACTTTCTTTGTAAATTTAGCTTTCTTGAAAATAAGATTTGATTTGTTCTACAAACAGACAATTGACCACACGGCTGGAGAATATAACCAATGACTGGATGGCAAGATCAGACGAAGCTGAAGATTTTTAGAATCTAGCTAGTTTCTAGGTAGACCAAGGGCCGAGGTTAGGCATCCCGCTTGGAAGGAACTTTCTGTTGGATAATGCAGATATCACGAGTTTATTCAAGCAAAAATAATTTTCACAAGGCATATAAAATAAGTCTCAGCATACCACCATGAGACTTAGTACATTTATTCTGTGTTTTCTTCTTTGAACAAAACCTGTTACATTCTTACAAATATATTCCCAGAAAAAAATTTCGCAGCCAAGACCCTTGGTAAACTATTACCGGCTTGGCCAAATTCCTCTCTCAAATCACTTGCAATAATTCCAGGATTTACTCCACAACCTCTGAAACAAACATCCGTGGTATGATGGATAGTTGAATTGGTCCTGGTAAAACAATTGTCTATAGATCTCGCTTTTCCAAAACGGACGCTCCTGTGACATTCAGCAAAGTTAGGGTCGCTACACAACCAGCAAACATTCTATTTTTATTAAAAATGTATCACTTACATGTACTGACACCCTATAACTCGCTTGGAATGATCTAGACCCCGTTAAAGAAGATTAAACATAATCTTCATTTCCGTAAAGTAGTAATTCGAATATTTTGTAAGGAAAGAAAAAAATATTTTTTTTGCATTCTTTCGGTGAAACATTTAAATTTAGCTTTTCAACCAGCCATTTTTTTGGTTCGTGCATGAGAATAAAATTATCTGTACCTTAAAAATTTGTTACAATTACACTTAATTTTATTTCCTCATGGGGAGGGGACGATGCCTATTAAGATGACGAGTTAATTGTTAACATATAGAAGCTGGTTCTTTTTAATTTTCTTTTTTTATTTTTAAAGAAACAATTAATTAGTTCTGGCAAGTGACATTTCTTTATTGTGTTTTCCACTTTTAATCAGACTAACATCGTAAGTCATCCCATTGCTGGTTTATTTTTAACTATAGCTGTTGTTGTCATATACGAGGCTCGAATCGAGAGAGAGATATATTATATAAATACCCAGAGAAGGTTCCAACTACTTCCCCCCCCTTGAGGTTTTTATTTCTGATAATCATCAACTTTTTATAGATTATATTTCAATTCCAAAAGAGCAATCTCTAGAGGACTCATTCAATTGAATCTTCACTTTCATATATAAAACTCACCCCAGTCAATCATTTTACATCATATTGTACCTTCTATTCATTTATATTTTTATTACATCATTTTAGAACATGAAGTTCAATCTTACACAGCCATTGCCTACCAATGAAATTGTCGACAATCAAATATATACATATCCAACATTGAGTCATATTCTGGATACACCAGTCATCAAACGATCAAAATCATGCAACAAGATTTCTACAAACTCCTTGTCTGCATTCTTTAGAACACGTTCCACCAGAAGAAAGGGAAGACATCCATTATCTAGACCAAATAGTCCAACCCCAACTCCTATCCCTTCACGTCTTCCATCAGTCTCATCGTCATTGAAATTTCCTCAAGAAGAAGAGTTTTCATTCTATTCTACCTGTTCTGAGTTGGAAAGTTTACCTAGTTTGACTGATGATGAAGATGGTGATGAGGATGAGGATTATAGTCCACTCACGACGCCTGAACAGCAACGTGTTTTTCATTATCCTTGTCCTGCTCCAGTTTCAAAAGTGAATTTATTGAATAAATTACAAGCTGAACAGACGAAGATTAGTATCTTTGAAATCCCGGAAATTGTAAATAAGATACTAAACTATGTTGATTTACAATACACTGATTTACCTCAAGAGGTGCCACCAGTTAGAAGAAGACCATTGAGTTACAATCATGCAATGTTAATTCATGGTACCAAAGAAATGGCCGAAAAATCACTTTTGCAACCACAAAATCAGGTAATAGCACACAAAAATCCATTATTTAATTGCTTGCTGGTTAATAAGTTATTTCATAAAATCAGTAAGGAAATAATATCCCACAAATGTTACTTTGATTCAGAAGATAAATTCAAAAGATATTTACAAGTCATCAATTCACCAAATACGATCAAATTTCGACCTAAAGTATTCATCCTTCATAAACTTTTCCAAACTAGACAGAGCTATCTTGATGCCTTCGTGAAACATACCAATTTCGAAAAATTAGAATGGCTTGAAATCTATATGTGTCCCAAGCTCTTCCCTTGTTCAAAGATCATATCTCAATCAGGTCCAAACTTGAAAAAATTGGTAATCACTGGTTCTAAATCGATGGACGATGATGCATTAATTGCAATTGCCAAAAGATGTCCTAATCTTTCAACATTAGATCTCCGTGCTTGTGAACAAATCTCGAATTTTGGTGTATATCAATTATCTAAACATTGTCATAATTTATGTCTGATAAATTTCGGTCGCAAAAATCGAGGCTATTTCATTACTGATTCCTCAATTGTTTCATTAATTAGATCAAACCCAAATTTACATACTATTGGATTGGCAGGTACCGATATTTCTGATAGGCTGATTTGGGAAATTGCAAATTCTTGTCGTTGGTTAGAAAGACTTTCATTGAATAATTGTCCGAGATTAACGGATATGGGTATGCCGGTCATTATCTCAAATCCGAAATATTTCCCTCGATTATCGGTGTTAGAACTTAGATTTAGTAATATCACTAATTGGAAACCAATAATTGAGTTTAAGAGAAGACAAGAAGCTAAGGGATTAATTATGATTATTGAATTATGCGAGAAATTAATGTTGCGTATTAGACAACAAGAATTAGAAATGGATAAGATGATATCTCAACGGATTTTCAAGGATATTTTGGAATGGGTTAATAATGATGAAGATGATGGAGATATAAGCTTTCATGAATTGATGAAACAAAGGGCAACCAATGCTATGATGTAATTAAATAGAAGAATTCTGTAGTGTATTCCCCCCTGTCAATATTAGATTCTAATCAGTTGGAAATGTTGTCGCGTAGTCATACCCTTCTTCTTAATAGCTCGTGACTCTTGTATTCAACGTGCGTACCGGTTATAATGTCTGAAGTCGTACGTTTTATCTGCCAAGTAGCCGGAGTCAATGACTAATTAAAGATTCGAAATAGGGTCCTTATCTTTTCAATTATAATTCTGATATTATATCTTCTATTCAAAAAAAGGTCATACAATTTCAACTCAGTATGTTGGTCTCCTTATAACCGTCCAATAGTAGTAGTGTGCTACTTGACTAGATCTGACACGATTGCACCTTCAGCATCAGTTTTTGTGGGGGAGGGGAATAAGAGGAGTTGAAGGTCGCTCAACGTTACCTATTGTTGGGGATACCCTTCGTTGCAATATCAATTATGCCAACTCTTGATTGGACTATTTCTGAACTCTTATAGTATGACTAGTTAACCATCGGGTAGCATGGTCTGCCAGGTTGGCTACAATTTCTGATTACGTAACCATCAGTTCATTTTTTGCAGCATTTATTTTCTTTTGGGAAATCTGACTTGCGCCTTGGCTGAGATGCCTTAAATTGAAACGGCAACAATCACTCACTAAAAAAAGTTTCCTAACCGTTATATCCAAAGTGACTTATAAGCACAGCGACGGTTGTTGACTTAGACCTACTTCAAAAAGTAAGGAGATAAATGTCCGAAAAGTGTGTGTATGGCTGTTGCAGTGGCAACTCAGACGATAATAACACACACATTCCGACGCGTCTTCCAAATCAAAATAATCACATGAAGTGTACAAGCTGGCTACAAAGCATTGAAGTCTAGACCCTTTATTCAACGAGCGTACCTGTAGATTCTTTTTCTACAAGCTCTATGAACAATGTACTATTTATAACTTTGATTATAATTATAAAGTTTGTAGCCGTGCCCAAAAAAATTACCGTTAGTACCACTGGCCACAGCCAAAGTGTAAAAGAAAAACCATTTGCAAGGCGGTCGTCTTGAAAACCTTCTGATCTCGTTTGAAATTAACCTTCCTCTGTAGAGATAAGAGTGTGTAACCCTTTTGAAACTATAGATGTGTTCATTAATATATTGCATGTGTCAATAAAACGTCAAGGTTGTTATTTTAAAATGTAAACACATTCACGTGAGTGGTTTTTTTTTTGTGACCGAATTAAATGTCCAAAATGTCATTGTCCCACCCCTCATGCAGGAAAAAAATGAAGATCTCGACAATTTACCGAAGAAAAAAAATTCATTGTGTTGTCAAATTTTCCCCGTAAGGAAAATTCCGGGAAACGAGGAAGAGAAAATCGTAGTAGTGTACTTTGTTCAAAAAGTTCGTACCCAAAGTTTTTTTTTACAGTTTTTCCTTTCTACAGTTTTTCTTTTGCTTACTGTCTGTCGGTCTTGTTATTTTTTTTGTTTCCCTTTCCCAAAATTCTTTTTTCAGATTTAGCCCTTCCATTTTAAATTTTATAAATTAATTATAAAATCCCCCCCAACTGTAATTCTAAAATATATTTATTCACAAGTTATTATCCCCACACCCCAATTACATATCTATTACATCTATTGGCACCTCCAATTCACTTTCCTCCACTGTCCTCCACCTTCGTGTCGATTGCCATAACCATCACCATCATACGTCATAGATGAACAATCTGCCATTATTACCACCAACCCTATCACCACAACAACTGGACTTTCATCAACAACAACAACAACAACAGCCGTATAACCACTACCAACAACAACATATACTAAGCCATCATACCAATAAGATTAAGAACAATAACAATCTTTCATCACTTAGCTCATCGTCCAACAGTTTAAACCTTAATAACTCAACTAAAACAATTAGACATCAGCAGTCGAAATTAGACTTGATTGATGACACAACCTTAACTTCATTACCCTTACCTCCACCTCCACCAATCAAAAGGACTTCCACTTCGTCAGGTGCGTCGTCTTTAAAAGCATCCTCTAGCACTTTACTGCACGTGCGACGCAATCTGCATGATACTTTAAAGAGCCATTCCGACAAAGAGCAAGTTGAACTTGAAAATAAAGACGTTGAACGCGATGATGATGATGAAGAGGAAGGAGAAGAAGAAGAAGATGTAGAATATATCGATGAAGAAAGTCAAGATCCAATAGTATTAGTTGAAGATTACATTCCTCGAAAATCATCTGGACCCCATATGTCACGACAAAAATCCTTAGCTGATTTTAAACAAAGGATACTATGTCCGGATTCAATGAGTGAAATGTCATCTATAATATATGAAGATGAAGATGAAGATTTCCCATCATCATCATTCAGATCCAATAATAAACGCAGTAATTCTTCTGACGATCGTCAATTTACAAAATTTGAAGATTTGGAAGCAATATTTGGTAAGATACCTGGTAGCGATTTATTAAAATATTGTGATTTATGTGAAAAACCATTATATGAAATATCATCGATTATTAACAATCGAAAGAAACGAGTTAAACGAAATCATCATGAATTTGTTTGTGGTGATTGTACTGAAAATTATGAAGTATTTATTAATGAATATGATGTCCAAAGTAATGATAGCAGCAGCAGATGCAGCAGTAGTAGTAATAATAACATTAGTAGTAATGAACTTTTAGATGACGTTGATGAAGCAAGTAAAGAGGGTAGACGCAATCGATTGTTAAGAATATTCAACTCAGTTCTGTCAAAATATGATTTAACTAAAGGGTATAAGAAATCATCTGATCTTATCAAAGTCAGTAACGTAGACTAGTAGAGTAGAGCTTTTAATTATAATTTATATAGTTTGTTTTAAATCTTAGAAAATATTGTTTTAGTATTTATATTTAAATAGGTGAATAATTACTTAGAAGACCACCCAATTAATTCATTAATTTATCAATTTATAAACTTATAATTGTACATCGTCAGTGTCGCTATGACACTGTATAAACACATACTAAAACATTATACAAAAGGCAATCAAAACACCAAACTAAACAAAACTTCTAAGCATCATGTTGTCTCGCTCCAAATACGATGTGATCTCGATTATCATACTTGAAAGCATTCAAATAATCATTCAGATTAATATTTAATAAATCTTGTAAATTATCTTGAGTTGTCACATCCACTGGGACGAAATATTGTTGGAAATTCAATAATTCTTCCAATGCCTTATTCTCAATATTCCAACTTACAATCTCATGATTAAACTGTTCAACTTCACTAGATATAGATGAAGCACACAGTTCATCTACACCTTCTTCACAATTCAATGCAATCATCATATTTTCTAAATGCTGACACCATCTTTTACAAGTATTGTTGAAGCCGGCATAAGTTGATAAGATATCAATACCATCTTTAATTGCTTCTTCTAATACACCCATATAATGAAGATCAGGTTTTGCCAGGTTCTTTTGTTCTAATAAAGTAAATCCTAGTATAATGGATGCAAAAAAGCATGCACTTTGAATAGTAAACACTTCCTTGCGATAATTATTATGGACTGTATAGAATTTTAATAACTTGATAACCAAAAAACTTGCTTTGATACATGCTTTACAAAAACTCATTAATGAATGTTCATCTTTAACTTGTGATTTAGTTTCTGGTTTTAATTTGCGCGTGACAACATACACCAAAAATGGACGTGTTAATGCCATAATCCCATATAATTGACCTATATGAACAAATACCAATAAATAATTATTGCCATTTGCACCCAGTTCTAACTGTTTCTCCAAGGCTGAAGTTAATTGTAATTCTTGAGGTAGTTGGATCGACCATAATTTTAATTCCAATGCTAATAGATGGGCTCGTTTAATATTAATTCTACCATCCTTAAAGATATTCTCAACAATACGGCCATTTATGATTGCAGAATCACTAGTAGCTTTCTGACACATGATTCTAATCCTTTCTTCATCTTCTATATCATCTTCTTGGATCTCACAATTTGCATCATCATAATCATATCCACTTACCAATAATGGCCGTCCCAAATTCACACTACTCACACAATCACATACAAAAAGACTTCTCCATAATCGTCTTCTATGATTGGCAATTGCTCGATCTGCAAAGCGAGAATTTATAACTCGACGATGAAGACCCAAAGCTTGGGCGGCTCTGATTGCTATACCTAATGCCATCCAGGAACTTGATCGATTACAGCAAGCTTGATAATAGAAATATTTTAAGAAATTAGCTTCAACCATCCATAATTTCCCATCATAGACATTATCCCTCATTAACGTTTGCGCACCAGCTAAAAACTCTTCCGAACTAGGTAAATCCAAATTGATTTCTGGAGAATATTCAACAAATAATGTTCCAATTGCAAATACAAGATGTAATAAACATAATTTTCTCGTATTTGCCTTATATGGATTGGCATAAATTGGTTCCACTATTTGATTCATGAAATATTTCATATTGAATACATAGAATGTATCATTAATATCTCTTTGGAACATATCAATTAAAATCAATGCTATATCCTTAGGTGGAAGTTGCATAGGTAAAGTTGGTTTGGTATAATCACTACTTTCATCAATTATATATTCTTGTCTTGGGTCATTCGTAAAAGTTGATGGACCTAATGTATCATAAAACAATGACCGACATTCACTCAATAAAGAAAGAGCCGAACTTTCACCAAAGAATCTCATATCGCCAGTCTGATTATATAATATTCGAGTATGTTGACCATTAAGATTCAGTAAGCCCTCACTCTGAGTTCCTCTAGAAAGATTGAGAGCGGTCTTTATCTTATCTATTGAGTTTCCATTGTGAGTGTCATCAACTAAAGCGTGTTGTAAACTACGACATATCACTGATAATGAGACTTGCGGTGGTGATTGGCGGTTATTAGATGTAGGGGCAGTGGACATTCCGGTATTTGTACTTGAAGTACTAGAATTCGTTAGTACTGAGTCTATTGTATTTGATTTAGTAAGTGGGGTTGCATTGGTGCCCATTATTGGCACTACCCCGGAAACTTTTGGAGATGATGCTGTTATAGATGCGGCTCTCTTTGGTTTTTCTATCTTCATTCCATTCGTATTTGGTTTATTCATTAATGAAGGCAATTGACTTTCATGTACAGATAATCTTCTGGTAGTCAAGGGAGATATTGGAGTTGATCCGATGGGGGTCCGGTTATTTATTAGGAGCGATGAGATCGGTGAAGGACCTAACGGGCTTTGTGCATCTGGGGCTATTACTTGACTGGTTGGTGAACCTTGAGGTAGTGGGAGTGTTGATATCTGAGATTGTGGAAGTGTTGATGTCTGTGATTGTTGATTTTGTTTCTGTTGAGCTTCAATATAAGCTTTTGATTTTAGGGATCGACCATCAACCTTTAAGTATGAACAATTCAAAGATTTCAGTTTACAGAATAAACAAGGTAAAGCTCCATTACATTTCATCTTTCTTTGTTTACATAAATCGCATGCTCTTGATACTTTCTTTCGTTGTGCCACTGGAAACACTCTTGGTCTACCTTTTGGTCGGGGTGTACTAGAGTTTAAATTTGTTGAAGGTTTAGATGGCATTGTCGTTGCCGTTGCTGCTGATGTTGTCGTTGCCGTTGCAGTTGTTGCAGGTTTTGATATTCCCTTCGTAACCTCTGACATTTTTTATGTAGTTACTATTTTGTGTCTGTCTGTGATTGATTAGATTTTTTTTATAAAAAAAAACATAATTTTTGGTTTCTCACTAAGGGTATATAAATGATGGGCTTAGAACTCCAAAGTTTCCAAGAAAAATGTCCGATAATTATTAAACTTTTATTTAGAAATTTATTAGAAAATAATAAATACAAAAGTTTCGCAGGGACTACGGAGATTTTTCTATGCGGGATCTAGAAATGAACAACCAGATCTACACGTATTGTTTCCCACTTTTGTGTTTCCAAAGCCAAGGACTAAATTAAATGACAACCATACCAACTGATTCCGTTGACTAAGTTAAACGTTTTATAGTTCTAACTGCTCAAAAATAAGTTCTGGCTGATAATTCGGACATAGATTTCTACTGCATGTTAATAACTAAGCGCAATGATTTATCCTTTTTTGTGCGTCATTTTTGAAATTAATTGGATCCAATTGTGTGGGGGGACATTGAAATCATAAAAAATATTTCCTGGCTCATTTCTTCTGATTACGTAAGGTGGGGGGTTTCGGAAATACTATTAGTTACCTTCCTCGTAGAACATGATTACTTCTCTAATAAAAAACAACTATAAAGTGACATAGAAGAGAGCGGTTTGTAGGACATATGAGTTAATCAACATATCTCAAAGATCTATACAGCATTCTGGAAAAGGGTGTCAGGAAAGGTCTCTGGTGGAAGATGTTTGTGGTGGTTTTATTCCTCGGAAATATACAAAAATACCAAAAACTTCTTCGACCCCGCTTTCAGTTTACAAAACTTTTTTTTTCTATTTCCTATTGTTGTTAATCGCGTGCGGTCAAAATAATAAATTTAGTTGCAAATAATCCAGAACCAGGTTTTAAATCATTTGCTTACACATCATTCGAAATAATTTTATTTCAATCAAAATTCTTCTTTGTTTATCTACGAGAACAGATCTTTTTTATAATTTATAGGGTTTTAAATAGTTTGTAGATTTTCCTTAATGGCACAAGAAAAACGGGACACCAATATCATGTTCCCAAGGTAATATGCCCTAGCAAATTTCTAGATTTGCAAATCTACTCAAAGCAAGCTATGTGTTAATATTTTTTAGTTCCTTCTTTGTGACTGATATAGCCTGTCAATATTCTTCATAGAACGTTCTCCACTATTTTTTACGTCTTGGTACCATCGGCAATAAACTCTAGTTCAGTCCCCCACCTTTTACAGTATCGCGACTTTCGATTCTTTTGACGACAAGCAATATGACAGTACACATGATCGTATGGCAGGTTAGAAGACATAATGTAGTTTAGCTCATACAAAGGCAACGCAAGAACGACGCCTTATGCTTGTGATTAGCGATTTACATTGTTGAGAAAAAGGGAAAACGGTTGGAGTGCTTTGTTATTTTGTACATCAACGGTTAGTATAGAGGGGCAGCTGTTACCCCATATTCCGACCATGGGCCCAAATCTATCGATCCTTGTAGGAATGGACCCTTTGAAAAACACGCTCTTCTTTGCATTGATCCCGGCTGGTCGCTTCCAGTCGGAGAAAGACATGTGGAAATTTCATATCCCGGCCGGATACAATATTATTCGTCTAACAATATTTAAGTGGTATTTCCGAGAAAACAAGTCTTGGAAATTGTAAAACTTCTCTAAGGTGGCGCTCTTTCTGGTATACATAAGCCTAGAATTCTGGAAAGAACAAAATTGTTGACATTTCCACTGTGTAATCAGCTCTTGTTATTTTTGCCATGCGCCTGTAAGAATGGTTCATCTGGATAAATTTATCGTTCAGGAATATCTACAATTCAGGTAATTTACCTGAGCATACTTGTAAGATCTTTCTAGAATCATTTAGGCTTCGTGCTAGGTTTGAATTGAGAAAGTGAAGAGTACAGAAAACGGTATTGCGCTTACTTGTTCATTCTTAACTACCCCATCCACCTTTTTCAAACTGAGCTTATCAGAACATCTGAGATACTCAAAATGGAGATTTTTTGAAATAGAAGAACAAATTGTCGTCGCTACTTAGTAGATCTACCCAATCTGAATGTGAAATTGTTGGGAAGTGAAACCGTACCTGTCCATATTCCAAGACATTTTTTTTTTCGATCATCACTTGGTGGGTTTTTTTTCTCCAAAAGCTTATCCAAATACTCCACTTCGGAAAGAATCACCGAAATCGATCTAATCAAGTCTTGATCAAGGGTTCTTGTTTTCTTCTTGATATTTTCCAAGAAAAACGGTTGCCATATTTTTTATGTAGCCATCATTCAAATTTAGCGTATTTTCCAAGTTAGCAATTCTAGAGAATTATCCCATAAGTTATATTTCTTTCGATGATTGTAACTTTTAATAAGTTGTGGAGATTTGCCAAGGTGATATGTAGCTTTACCCCAGGTCTCGATCAGTAAAGCTAACATCTTCGATTAGAAACCACCTCCAAACTGAGTCGATATAGAGGAGAATGCCTAGCAACTAACAGTTTCCAAGGTTTTCTTGTACAATTTAGCCCGCCCGCAACCGCTTGAGTCGTCCTTTGCCGATGTGACCTATTTACGAACCGATCATAGATCGAAAAATAATTGTAAATGATAACAGTTGCTGCAAATAAGGCTTTAAATCATTGGAAACACAAAAAGGGACGGAGTTTATGCGATAGTCCCTTCTCTGCCGGTTACAAATTTTATTATTATAACAGCTTTCTTTTGTAACCTAGTCAGCTTTATGCATTAATTTCTGTCAAACCAGATGAAGGTGGCTTCCATACGTTTAATGCATGAGTCAAAAAAAAAAACGGATAAAGTGCGGAAAAATCGCCCACTAATGTTTTATTTTCCATTCAACCACACTTCCTTTCGACCTCCACCCCGAATTTCGAGTCGGACACATAACCGCTCCGAATAGAGGGGCAGTCTTTGTTTTAGTCAATCGTGCCTTAGATCTCTCTTTTGTTTAGGGGTACAGACGATACTTAATCGATTGTTCCGAAGATTATACAAAGCCAAAGAATTGTGTCTCACTAGTGGGACAGTTTGAGATCATTTACATGTGATTTATAGTCGAGTCATGCTGCCTAAAATTTGAAAGAGTGGGAGACATTTGTCACTAATTATTTTCTTCCCCTCGAAATTAGTTTACAACGACATTTTAAGCCGCCCCTTTTTTTTTCCTTCGGAAGACGTTGGAAGGATTGATCTCGAACTTGCCCCTCGACGTTGGAATGGAAGTGCCACCAATTGTTAACCTATTTAAACCTCCGGACATATCTTGGGTCCCTATCTCCATCGAATCAAGAGCGAGAAATCTCCGATTTTTACAAGCTGACCAATCTTTTAAACAGATCTGCTCAGAAAACCATTTTCAACACAAATACTCGGAAAATGGAATGCTATGTGTCGTTTAAATATTCCTACCATTAATTTTTGTGTTTAATTCGGACTTACACACACACAAATTTATAAATGCCTAACTATCTAGACCCAGAAGGTCGATACCCACACTACCCCAGACTGCCCCAAAGTTGCCCGTACCAGATGGAAACGTCGCGTTGAAACAAAATAATAAACTTGCAGTCACAAAGAGTTACAAGAGCTCAAGTATGGCACCCTGAATAATTCTTCTTTTGCTCTAAAATTAAATCTCCACCTCATATAGATCGGTACAAAGTTTACTTGTTACACCAATCGGAGTGTGTAGATATCGCCTTTCCGGACGTTACCCAAAAGTATACCTAGTTCACTATATTCCCCTCCTAATGCGTTTAACTCGTTGAACATTTTTCCATGGATGGATGTGGGGAGTTTGAAAAATTCTGCTGAGCCCTTACAAAAAGTCTAAAATGGCAATAATATTTTTATTTTTTAGGCAACAAAAGCGACATTATTGTGAGAGATATTTTTTAAACAATCAATTTGATACCTTTTTTATTTTTGTTCTACGATTTTGTTACCCCAAACAACTAACATAAAATAAAATTAAAATTTAAAATTAAAAAAAAAAATAAAATAAAATACCAGTCATTTTTCCTTCTTTGGATTTTCTCTTTTGGTTTATTTTATTCTTCCCGTCCCTTCTTTCCACATTTTATCAATAAAACGGACAGTCAGTCAATTTTCCAAAAAACTCGCCATCCAGATTTTCATCAAGTGACTTTTTCTTTATTTATATCATCAAGTAATTGTCGTTTTACATTTATTGTTAGATAATCATCATCCATCTGACACATTTTTTTTTAGGAAAGAATACTTCAGACAAATACCGCTTTTATCGGCCGACAAATAATGTCACAGGATTTAATTGATAATACAGACATAAATTCAACAACAACCACCAAAATCAGACAGACAAAAACCATGAATAAAAAGACGGGTGCTGCAAATGGTTCTGATGCTTCCAATAATGGTAAGGATTCCAGTAAGGATAAACCAAAAGCATTTACCATCAAATACAAACGTCCAAGAGGATCAAGAGCTTGTACTGTTTGTAGATCAAGAAAGGTAAGATGTGATGCTGAGATTCATATTCCTTGTACCAATTGTATAACATTTGGTTGTGATTGTATATTACCAGAAGCTAAGAAGAGAGGTAATCAACCAGGTGAAGGTAAAAAGAAGAGACAACAAGTTCAAGATGGTAAAGAGAAAACAACCAAGAAACGAAAAAAGGATTTAATTAAAGGAGAAGAAGATTCAACTGTAAATCCACTGGATACAACTTCTGCAGTCAAGAATAATCATGACGACCACTCATCTCATTTCAGTATTCATCGTGCTACTCCAGTGTCAGTGGCATCATCTCCACGTCTAAGTGGTCCAATATTAAATATTTCTCAAGTAAGTGTTCCACCATCATTACATTCAACTTATAATACCCGTCCACAAATTCTCAAACGTAGAATGCACAACTTTAAAAACAAAGCCGCTTTAACCTTTTTGGGAGCATCTTCTATTGGAGTCGTACCTCAACGTATTGGTGATAATCATGTTGAATTAACTGATGATGTATTTGAAGAAACTGATAATTCATTAGATTCTGTTGAATTAGAGATTTTGAAATTAAGAGGAGCATTCTTATTACCAAATAAGGAATTAGCACTTGATTTGATAAATGCTTATTTTGAACATGTACATCCATTAATGCCAGTCATTAATCGTACATTGTTTATGAAGAAATTTAATGATCCAGATGATAGTCCAAGTTTAATGGTTTTACATGCTGTGTTATTATGTGGTTGTAGAGTATCTAAGAATCCATTATTATTGGATTCAAAAGGAACTAAGAATTTAGCTGCATTGACCTTTTTCAGAAGAGCTAAAGCATTGTATGAAATGAATTATGAAAGTGATCCTATTTCGATTATACAGACTTTGATTCTTATTGGATCCTATTGGGATGGACCGGAAGATGTGACTAAAAATTCTTTCTATTGGACAAGAGTTGCAGTTGGTGTAGCTCAAGGATTTGGTTTTCAGCGTGATGTGAATAATAATAAGAATTTAACAACTTCAGAAAAGAGAATATGGAGAAGAATTTGGTGGTGTCTTTTTGAAAAAGATAGAAATGTGGCTATCGCTTTTGGTAGACCCGTGGTTATCGATTTAAATGATTGTGACGTTCCAATGTTGACTATAGATGATTTTAATGAAGATGATCCAGAATTAGATATTGTTTCACCATATGAAGTTGATGAAACACAAGCATTATATTTTATTCATTTGGTCAAATTAGCTGAAATCACTGGTATCATTATCAAACATCAATACAGTGTCAAATCAGAATCAATGAAAAGAAGAAATGCATTTTCTATTATTGAACATTGTGATATGTTGATGGGTATTTGGTTTACTAATTTACCTCATCAATTGGTATTTTCATTAGCTGATAATGATACTCAAAATTTCTATTCATGTCTTTTGAATGCCCAATATTATAATAGATTATATTTGGTCCATAGATCCAATTTGATAAGAATGGCAAGATCATCATCTACCAATCCAAATAATTATAAATATCCAAGTTGGGGTATTTCTTTCCAATCCGCCAGAATGATTTCTATCATTTCCAAGATATTATTAGATCGTGACCAAATTCAATATGTGCCGGCTATCTATGTATACATTACTTTCAGTGCGTTAGTTATGTTGATTTATCATGTTGATTCAACCAATCCAGTTATTGCCTCCACTGCATCTGATTCGTTATTTGTTTCAAGAGCAGTATTGAAAGAATTGGTTCGTTATTGGCCTATTGCTGGTGTATTGATGAAGTTGTTTGATAAATATGCCGATGATAAATGTAAACGTGAACAAGTTATTGCCAATGGATCTGCCATTGCAGAATATAAAGAAAATAAAGAAAGAAGAAATGATAGTCCAATGGAATTACAAGAAAATCAACATACAATTGCTCAACCAACAGCTACTCCAGCAAAAGCAAACAATAGAAACTTGTTTTCACCTCCTGGTTCATCAATTACATCTGGTATTTCTCCACTTGGACGCGTGTATGATAACTTCTCCAACTTAAATACATCAGCAGTTAGATCAATGCCACAAAATAATCAACAACTTCCAAATATGCCACCAAAACATCATACTGAAGGAGAAACACCAAATATTGAAGATTTGATTACTCAATATAAATTACCCAAGAAACTTGCCGAAACAGGCGGAACCAGTGATAAACCAACCACAAATGAAACTTCCCCATCATCTTCAATCAAATCATTCCCCGATATTTCATTGGTTACTGATAACCTCCAAAATAATCAAAATTTCTTTGCTAATTTTGAACCAACTCAATTATTTCCAAATTTCAGTCTTCCTCCAACTAGGGATCAAACTCCAGGACCACCAGAAGATGGACCTATTGGAAGTAATGTATATAGTACCATGCATCAGCTGTTAAGTCAAGGTAACGAGCCCCATCAACCACAACAGCAACATACACAAGACCAACAACAACAGCAACCCCACCTTCAACAACCACAACCGCAACTGAACCATCATCATATGACGCCACACCAACATCATCATCCAGACGATATTTTGAATCCAAACACCCCGGGATTCCAGACTAATTTCGTTGATAGTTCATATATTAATATGAATTTACAATCTGGGCTTCCTTTAGAAGATAATTTAGGAGCTTTGTTTAATTTTTACAATTAGAGAGAAGAAGACAGTTTGTGATTTTTTATGTTTGATTTTTTTGTTTCAGTATATTTACTGTGTATATATATAGTACTTGTTTTGTTTAAGTGATTTATAAATTGTATTAATAAGATATTATTATTATTGTTATTATTAAGTGAGTAAATTATGACTTCCAGAATTTCTTCTTCTTTGTATTCTTTAATCTTTTTAAATTATCCAATATTTCCTCTCGTCTTAATTTTTGACTATATCCAATAAAACTCTGAACCACATTTTCATAAATCTCAAAATCATTTTGTAAATCATTAATATTCTGTTTCCAACAACTACTTAATTGGATTAATTCTTGATAATGACGTTCTAATTGTATCAATTTATCATCAATTGCTTCAGGCGGGGCATTTTCCAAATATCCCACACTTATATTATTCAAATTATCAAATTCAATCTTGGACAAACTATCAACCGTCAGATTCAACATGGCCAATTTTTGTTGTTGGTCAATTCCCAACTGGGTAAATTCGGGAATTTCAAATCCTTTCCAATCGATATCTTCAGCCGCGATTGATTTCCGCCTGATAGTGGTCGTACTTGTAGGTATTGGATTTAATTGTGGTCGATGTCCTTGAGCACTTGGAGTATCGGTGATTTCATCAAGATTTATCGGTATTCCTAATTTGATTAATAAATTATGACGGATTTTCAGTTTTGTCCAACTATGAGGATGTAAATATGGCATGGTTGACATTTGTTCATAGATTGTTTTAGATCTTTCATTAAGTAATTCTGTTTGCTGGTCTTGTTTAATGATTTCGGGGAGGTTGGATACTGGGAATAGTTCATTTATTATATGGGATAATTTCTCGTTGAATTGGGATTTGTCAGCAAGGACTTCTTCATCGAAGGTGGGGATATTTGTTGTAGTTGTTGATATTGGTGAAGGTGGTTCTTCTTTGGGTTCTTCATATTCTACGTCATCAAAATCTCCAAAATCATCATCTTCATCGTCGTCCGGATTAGCATCGCTCTCACCAGCTTCATTGAAATCGTCAAAATCATCATCTTCTTCATCCTCCTCTTCATGTTCACCTTTATGTTCACTGTTGTCATTTTCGTCATTGTTGTCATTGTGGATATGCTCCACTTCTTCTTGTTCTGATGCATCCAATTGGACATCATTCAATTGTTCATTAATCTCTTCCATATTCTCTCCTATCCTGTCATTCGTGTCTTCACTCATATTATACTCTCGTTGATTGTGTTTGGGTGTTTAAAATGAAAACAAAAATTGAAATTTATGTGTCAACTATCAAAAGTCGCGACCTCATATATTTTTTCACTCTTTAGCAATAGCCGTCCCAATTAGTCATAGAGTACATAGAATAGTAGTAGTTACAGATATGAATAGACAGATGATAATATTCTCAATTGGGAATCCAGGACCCATGAACAGACATTCAGCTGGTCATTTAATGTTAAAATTATTAATGGATAATTATTCAATTAAACAATTAGTTAAGAAATCAACATATTCAATATCATCATCAAATAATTATAAAATGATATTTATAAAATCAAATCTGTATATGAATGAATCTAATAAATCATGGCAATCTTTAATTAAATTAGAAAAATTGAATTTGGTAAATTCAATAATATTAATTCTTTATGATGATTTTGAAAATGATTTATCAGAGATCAGAATATCACAATTCAAAAATAAGAATGAATCTCATAATGGGATTAAGAATTTACTGACCATAATGAACTTTGATAATGTTTATAAATTTGGAATTGGAATTGGTCCAAAGCCAAAAAATGCCACTCGGGAGATTATGTCAAGTTGGGTATTAAGTAAATTTAAACCAGAAGAAATTGCAATACTTGAATCTATAAGTTTACAAAAACTGATTATGTTTATTGAAGAAATTATGGAAATGCATGGTGATATTATTGATATTAATAAATTTAATTCAAAATTAAATAAAATGTGGAAATCAATGGAGGGATAGCTTTGTTCATTAGAAGAAGATTTTAATAGAATTTACACCACCTTTGTAGGTCAGATGATAGACTCCCGGGTTAGCTTCCAACTGGACCTCGTCCAGCTTAAGGACTATTAGAGGTATTGGACTGAGACGCCACATTGATATGTGTGTATGGACGACCTCTCGACCAGCAACAAAAGCACTTCGGCAGTCAAGTGGGCGGCCAGTTCTGTAACTGTTATACAGTTATCCAGCTTTTGCAGCCATAACTCCCAGCTACAACATCTATCACATTATAGTCAAATTATTATTTCTCTATATAAAATAAATAAACGTCTAAAATAAATTTTGTTTTCCTTTTGTCCTTATTAATAAACAGTATTTGATCTATCACGACCATTTATTGTTCCATTATTACCATTCATATCATAATTGTCATTATTATCTTCTTCTTCTTCATTAATATCCTCATCAACAACTTCATCCACCATATGTTCCATCTCCAATTCCTCTTCCTCCTCCTCTTCTTCATCCACAATCAGTTCTACTTCATCCTCCTCCTCATCAATAATAGCTGACTCTAATTCCGCCTTCGAGATCCCAAGTGTTTCTCTAAACCTCCCCGAATCATACTCCTCCGGCGAAAAATGTCCATCCTGTTCCTCATCATAATCATAATCATCATCATCAATATCATCATATTCAAACCTTCCATTCATCCTTCTCAAAGCTTTCATCTGAGCAAACGTAACTTTCTTCCCCAGCTCAATCGCCCTCTCAATCGATAACCGATGTTTCACAAACAATATCCGGGGAAACATCGATCGTTCCCCCTTTAACAAAATCTCATGCATTCTTTCTTCAGTAGGATCACTCAAAATATACCAAAAATCCTTCAATCGATTCCGAGGCCAAATCGTAATCGATCCCGTGAAAGTTTGTAACCAAATATTCAGCCAATCTTGTTGTAACACATGAGGCAAGAGATCTAGACTTTTGATAATTTGTAACCATTTCTTAATCTCCAATCTAAATAATTGTTCTAATGCCGTCGCGATAAATCCACCCCGGAAATACGCATATCCTTTCCGTTTTATTCTCCGATGCGGAATGGCAACTGGTCGACCCACTGTCCCCTTGGGAGCGAAGAAAAATAATGAAATATGGGGATTGACTTGTGAAACAATTGTGAAATTGACATTATAATAATTATTTAATGCATCGACGGGGATATCTGTTCTCAAAGATCCGTCTCGCCATTTGTTTCCTAATGAAAATGGGACAACTTCCCCCGTGGGGTGTTTTGACATTAGGACCACGGGGTTTAAGATCCCCGGCACGGCTGAGGAGGCTAATAATGTCGACCAGATGATACAATGGGGGGCGGTTAGATCATTACATAAAATCACGGGGGAATGAGGGTCGGCGGGCACGGTGGAGATATTTAATTTTCGACCTGTACGTTGATATGCTTCTTCAAATGTTGTTGAACCATAGGTGAAAAAACATGATTTTCGGGCCCATGCTATAGCATCGAATCTTGCACCGGTTTTCCAAAGTCTTGGTAGCCAGATATACCATGGATCTTCACATGCGGTGATTTTTCTGGCTAATTGTGGGACTAGGAGTTTTTTTAATTCTTCATTGGTTCTAGTACATAATAATGAAGCGATTAATCCTCCACCAGAAGTTCCGGAAATGATATTGGGTAATAAATCTTGATCCAAAAGGGCTTTTGCTAGACCGAAATGAGTATATGAAAAACAAGCACCTCCACTTAAACATAATGCTGATTTCCCATAATTTTTCAGAACAATTTTGAAGAATTTCCATTTTGTATCAATATCTATAGTTTTTGAAATTGCAATTTTATTAATACATGTTGTAACTTCTTGATAATAATCTTCAACTAAATCCTTGGTACCAAAATATCGATGAGAATATAATTGACGATTTTCAATCCCAGCGAAATTTTTTTTCAAACAACCTTGTAATAAGATCATTAAATCATGATCATTATTAGTTTTACGTAATTTTCTTAATTTAATAATACTTAATTTAACCGTTTTATAATCATAATAAGAAAATTTAGGATTTTTGGACCAACGATCTAAATGAAGATATTTATCTAGACGAATAGCATTTTGAACCCATTCATCATAAGTTTTTGATTGTCTTAATTTATCCCGTAATAATTTCCGTTCACCAGTCCAAGTGAAATAATATTCCAGTAATGCAACATATATTCGAACAATAAAATAGAATATTCCTAATATTGTTATCCAACCAAATATTCCTAATAAAATTGGCCACCTTAATAACATATAAGTTGAATTATTTCTAAATTCATTTTGTAATGCTTGAATTGTATAATCCATTTTTTTGGGGTGCTTTTTCTTTTTAGTAGACTTAGTTGTCTCATCTAATACTGGGAACCAATCACTTTTGGAAGTGATAAGATCAGGTTTGGGAACAGTTTCATCCGTCATACTTTGATATGAATCAAGGGATAGATTTGATTTATTAGATCGATATAAACTATTAATATTGGAAGTTGTAGGGGTTAATGCCCCCAGAGGAACTTCATTATTAGGTTCCCATATTAATGCTTGAGCAAATGCACTAATATGATCTTCATTAATATAATCTTTATCTTCTTCAAATAATGGAATCCTTTCTGTCATTTGTTTAATATAATTTATAAGTATATAACAACAGAGTTCTTTTATTATCACTGTTTCTTCAAGTAAAAGAAATTAATTTGGAATTCTTTAGGAGTTTAACTTTATTTTTATATTCTATTTGGTTTGGTTATTGATATTTTTAATAAATTCGCCTACAGAAAAAAATTTAAAAATTAATAAACTGATGATTTCTTTCTTTATTATTCTTTTTTCTTTACTTATGACGTTATATATTACTGTTATTGATATATACTTCTGTAACAATTAGCAACCATAATAAAACTTAACAACCCAATTTTATACTAAATGATCACCTTCTTATGTAAATAACCATCACAAGCAATAATATAATAATACACAAAGATATTGTAGTTATAATAATTTCTAGTTTATTCTGTTTCTTTAAGATCTTAATGTTATTAGTAACACTTGTATATCTAGTTAGTAGAAATTAACCTTCTATAAAAACCTAAAAATCAATATGCTTATATTCTCGTAAAACAACAATTCAATTTGTTGGGTATTATTTCATTAAAGTGAGAGATATCTTATAACCTTCTTTGGAAGATCATATCCTCTACTTGCAACTTACAATAAATCAATAAAGTTAAAGAGAGACTTTCTTGTAGTGATTAAGAAGAAGTTAATTTACTTTAAGTTTTTTTACAACCACTACTTATCCCCCCAAAGTATGAGAATTGGATTATTACAGTAAGTAAAAAAAAATAGGGATCAGAGAAAGATTTACAGTCATAAAAAAATTTCAATCCTTTTGATTTTATCGCTACCACACGTTCTCAATAGTTGGAAGTATATACTATAAGAAGAGGAAGTAACATGACAATTCCAATTGATACAATCATATTAGATATTGAAGGTACAGTATGTCCAATCACATTTGTTAAGGAAATATTATTTCCATATTTCCTAAATAAATTACCCACGGTATTATCTAAATTACAATTCCCCATTAATTCAATGTCATCAGATTCAATAATACAAATCCTTAGTTTATTACCACCAGAAGAAAGATCAACCCCTGAGATTACTTTCAAACATTTTAAACAATTAGTAGATGATGATATTAAAGATCCAATATTAAAATCATTACAGGGGCATATTTGGGAACAAGGATATAATGATGGAGAATTACAGGCACCAATTTATGATGATTCAATTGAATTTATAAAACAGTTTACTCAGGAAAATAGTAATAAGATATATATATATTCTTCTGGGAGTATAAATGCTCAAATCTTATTATTTAGTCATGTAAATGACAATGGTAATTCAGTTGATTTAACGAAATATTTAAGTGGATATTTTGATATTCTTAGTGCTGGTTTTAAGAGTGATCCTTCATCTTATATTAGAATCTTGGATGAAATTAATAAACTGGATTCTCCTAAATCAGTTTTATTCTTAAGTGATAATGTTAATGAAGTTAAAGCAGCAATTGAAGCTGGGATGCAAAGTTATATTGTGGTTAGACCTGGTAATTCTCCATTATCAGATGATGATAAATCAACTTATAAAATAATCCATTCATTAGATGAATTGGATTTATAATTACCCTACACAGACAGACAATATATAGAAATCATAATGTACAGAGTTATTACTTTATTCTTTTACAAACTACAATTATGAATCTCTAAACAAAATATCAGCTGCAACTTCTTCATTCTTATCACAAGCTAAATATACTTGTATAACCAAATCACGTTCAAACCCCAATTCACATAATCTATTAATTGCATCTTGATCTTGTTGACTTAATTGAATAGTAATATGTTCTCCACCTTCTCCTCCTGCTTCACCACCACCAATACCACCCATACCTTCATCACCTTCAATCTCAAACCCAAAATCATCCCCACCACTACCTAAAATAGTTCTTATAAATGCTTCCGGATCTTGTTGAATCAAACTTGCAATCTGAGGATTCGAAGCCGCTAATTGTTCTAATAAAGGTTGAAAATTAAGACCTAAACTAACATTTCGTCGAGAATTATTAACGTAAACAACAAGTAGTCCCAAATCACCACCTACATCACTTGCACCGGCACCAGCTGGTGCACCAGCTCCAGCACCACCTTGTTGTTGTGCAGCGGCAGCAGCAGCAGCGGCTTCGAATAAGTTCTCCCCGACAGGACGAAGTAGTAGTAGTAGTAGTAGCAGTACTCATCATAGTCGTCTCCGTCCGGTAGCAGCACCCACTGGAGCTGCTGGGGCTGCTGTTGCTGGTTGTTGTTGTTGAGGGTGACGTTGTAAAGATTCAGGAATCCCAGTAATCAAATATTCAACAGCACGATGAGGATTATTAAAAGCGGCTCTTAATGCGGCTTCAACTTGTGGTCTTTCATATCCCATTTCCATTATATTCAAAATTGTGGCTTCTCTTTCTTGTCCTAATGCGAATGTGGATTCAGAAGTAGTTGGTGCAGCACCTCCAGCGGTAGTTGGAGTACCTGCTGGTTGTTGGGTTGCAGCTGCGACGGGACTGGATTGGGGTTGTTCAGAAGTGGAAACGGTTGGTTCTGCACGACTGGAATCATTAGTTGAAGCAGTTGTAGTTGCTTCAGCTGCAGCAGCAACTGCAGGGGCAGGACTTATAGTTGGACCAGGAGTTGGGGTTTTTTTAGTTTTTGAAATCATAAAGATGATAGAAGCACCATCTTTAACTTTAAATGATTCTAATGGTTTATCATCTTGTAATACTTTACCTGAATATACTAATTTTATTTGAGATGCATCACAATCTTTTTGTTGAGCTAATTTCTCTTTTGCTGTATTCTGGATATGGTAAAACCTATAATCAATCATAACTTCTGGGATACCCACACCGTGTAAGTGTGGGTGTACATACAGTATCAGATAATTCCACTTCAATTGGAATTGTCTGTTTTTTAAAATCTCTAAATATAATTTGCATCTTTTATTTTAATTGTTTGTATATTGATACTCCCTGTTTCTATATTGTTATATATATTATCTTCAATGGAAGTTGTATCACAGGGGAAGTAGATCTATAATAAAGTCGTATTTGATGATGTTTTTTTTTGCTTTGAATATTTTTCATTTCAAAATGAGTGGCAATTTTTTTTCCTCTTTGTCTTAAATAATTATTTCTTCACTCTCTTCTTCTTCTTCTTCTCATCAAACCAAAAAAAAAAAAGATTTTTAATTACCGAGTTTTGCAATCTTACTAATATATCTTGTTGCATCACTTTTTTTTTACACCCATTTTTGTGATCTTCTTTTGTTCACTAAAACTACAACAAGAAGATATAAGACATGTCTAGACGTACTAGAAATCATTCAAGAGTAAGTGGACCCAACTCAGCATTAACAGAATTCTTAAGGAATGAAGGTATAACCGACGCATTCAGACAAAGAAGAGATCGGGGAAGACGCGATGGTCAGAATCAGGAACAATCTACAGAACCAACCCCTACTCCACCTATTCAAGACGAATCAGAAGTTACAACAGCTACAACTAGCAATGAAGTTAGTATAACCATCGAAGAAGAAGATGATGACGAAGAAATCACGGAAATAAAACGCGCAGGGAAGAGAAAACTACGCGCGGCCAGACGTGGTGGAAGACGCGGTAGAGGATCTCCAGATGATAGCAGTAGTGATGACGATAATGATGATGACTTCGATGAAGATGATGACGACGACTTTGAATCGGTGAAAAAGTTTGGTAGTCAAGATATTTGTGTAGATTGTGGGAATAAATTTGAATTAACGGTTTATTCACGATTCATTTCTGAAAAATCAGGATATTTATGTGAATCATGTAATGCAATCCTTAAAACTCGAGAAAAGAAAGCAAGAGTAAATCAATTAAATGCTCGTAAGAAAAGGAAAAAAGTTGCTCAAGCATTATTAAATAAAACCGAAATCAAATTACCTAAACTTCAAGATATTTGTATTCAAAAAATAACTTCAAATATTGATGATGTTGAAATGTTAGGTGATATTGGTCAATTGAATATGAATAAAATATCAAAAATCTTATCCAAAAACCGTTCATTAAATGATAAAACAATTTCATTATTCTTATCCCCAGAATTAAAACAATTACAATTCTGGGATTGTTCAAATGTAAATTCAGATTCATTAAATAAAATCGGTGCCTATTGTCCCAATCTAGAATCCTTGACATTATTCATGTGTGGACAATTCCATAACGATAACCTCGAATACTTCAGTCATCAATTAAAAAACCTAAAAGAATTATCCCTAAATGGTCCATTCCTAATCAGTGACTTAAAATGGCAAGAATTCTTTGAACAACCCACTGGGTCCAACTTAACAAAATTTGAAATCCGTAATACTCATAGATTTGGCAATGACTGTCTAATTTCATTACTCGAAACCTGTGGAGCTTTAGATTGAAGTAATTTTAATAGTGCTAATCTACCTTATTGGAGGAGCCTTTTCTACGACCTAATCCCCCATTATCTCCAAACATCAACCCTAACCCATCTAGAAATCTCCTATCCCCATACCGAAGAATTAATCAATGACGATCTAATCATAAACATCCTATCCATAACCGGAGATACCTTACTCTCATTAAATCTCGACGGGTGTACTTACCTAACCGAAAAATTCCTCCTCGAAGGTCTATCCAAATTCTGTCCCAATTTAACTCAACTCTCACTCAAACAATTAGATCAAATTTCCAATCAAGGATTCGCAACCGCTTTTGAAGAATATCTGAAAGTTAATGCCGGAGGATTGTTAGAAGTCGATTTGACGAAATGTACAGAATTGGGAGATGAGGCAATATATGAATTATTAAATCATTCTTGTCATACTTTGGTTGAATTGAGTTTAAATTCGTTATATAAATTGTCGAAGAATTTCTTATCTCAGATATTTACTCCAGATCTGCATCCTTTTAAAAAAGCCATCAAGAAGAAACTAGAAAATCCCGATGATGATGGGGAGGCTGGGGAAGGGGGATATTATCATCATATTAATCTTCATTTATTGACATATTTAGATGCCGGATTCGTGAGATCTATCGATAATGAATTATTATCATTGATTGGGAAGAGTTGTCCTAAATTACAAGTATTGGAAATATATGGGAATAATCGATGTACGGCACGGGCAAAAATAAGAGATGGTTTAATGGTTATAGGACGTCAAACTGATGAAATATAATACATACATTTTCTATATATAGTAATACATTATTATTATTCTTTTGGAAAATTAATTGGTGCAGATGCTTTTTCAACATTTTTATAAGTCGGTAATGGAGGGATTTGTAATTCTGGATCCGATAAATCAATTTCATTCCCTTCATTCATAATCTTATTCGTAATATCAGGTGTCACTTCTACTAAAACCCCAGGATGTCCGATATGTTTCTGACTCAATTTCACCAATTCTTCTTCAAATTGATGATGTCCTGTGGATTTATCTTTTATAAGGTAGTTGTTTTTGGCTAATCGTTTCCAACTTGATTTATTATAAAAGATTGAATTTGATTTATCCAAATCTCTCATAATCATCATTGGATCTGACGATCCATTGGTTTCGGAAAGTATACCCAAGATATTCGCCGATGAAAATTCATAATTCAAATCAATGAAATTATCAATGAATATTTTCGGTAATTGTGTTTCATTCCGGATATAATTGATGATATATCTTACATTATGGATATTATGATTTTGAATAGTTTCGAAATCGAAATAAAATTTCCAAAATAATATTGATTTCTTGAAACAATTCTCTTTATGATACTTATTGAAAAATTTCCTAATCTTCTCCGTATTGGAACCACCAGCATCTCTCGATATGATATTCAAATATGATCCCACAATCACACAAATAGATTCATCGTTTAAGAATTTCCCAACCAGAGAAATAAATTTCTCTGATAATTCAAAATCAGAAACATATCCCCCATTCATAGCGTCCGATTTCTTGGTTGTTGTTGGTTGTTTCTTTTTGGTATATCTATCTATCTTATCAAAATATCCTACTATCAACCTATCACAAATTTCAACAAATCTCCCCTGTCCCAATAACTTGATCCAAACATCACAAATCTCCTTAATCGTCTCAAGATATGACGATTTATAATAAACCGTATTACTCCCGGATGATCCACTGGTGAATTTCAACCAATCGAATAAATACTCATTCACGGCGTCATATTTCTCATATCGTAATAAAAACTTCCCATATATGAATCTGAATTTATTTTCATCAATTGGGATAAATTTTGAAATTGCTAATTGGTAGACTTGTTGGATAGTTTCGAATTTCTCATCAGGTTTTAAATGCAGTTTATGTAAGAATTCAATATATTTCAACCAAATTTTGGAATCTAGACAATTGGGGATTAGACATCGTTGATATAAGTTCTGAACTAGATCGAATTGATTCTGAATGGCGGTGGTGTCGTTGGCTTGGATAAGGAGGGCGAGATAGATGGATTGTTCTTTGTCGATATATGATATCCAAGTTTCTTGTTCTTTTGCAATCTCTTTAAGATTCTTAATTGAGAATTCTTGATATTCTAATGATGATTCAAATTGCCAATTGGAATTCACCTTCGCCTGGGTCTCGGAGAAAACACTATATGTATAATCATCAATTATCTGATGTTTTTCAATCAAGGATAAATGTTCCAATTTCGTTTTATTAAACTTTTCCAAATAACTCTCCATCCTCTCTTTTGGAACTATAGATTGAATATCATATGATTTACAAATCTCCGTGAATTGATTATAATATTTCGCATATTCGTACAACGGAACCTTAATCACCCTCAAATACAATCCCAAAACCTCAGTCGAATTCCCGCCCAGTATTGCCATCAACCCCTTTTCAAATTCAAACACTTTATCCCATAACGAATGAGAATTGAAATGATATCCATTATATCTCAATCCCTCCCCATAAACTTCCCTAATCTTCTTCACATTCTCTTCCTTAGTCTTCAAGTCTTCTCCAAATGTCGATATCAATGCCGATAAATAATCAACCCAGAGCGAAACACATTGCGGAAAATTTTCAATGCCAATTTCTAGGACTTTAATGGATGCTTGGGTTCCATTTATTTTATATTCCATGATTGACCAATTTTTCCAATATGAAATCAAATATGGGAAGCGACTTAATAATGATTTATATGTGTTTTTGATTCCATCTTTGATGTCTTGTGATACGGATTGGGGGGATTCTGAATTGTCGATCAATCTTTCATATTCTGATATTAATTTATCCCAGTTGGATAAATCATTGGGATGGGTTTTTACTTTGGTAATTAGTTTTGTTAATGGATCGGATGGGGAAGTGGAAGAGCCTTCGGCTGATGATGGAGGGGAGGTGGTTGTGAGTTTGTCGACTTCTGCATCTTGCGGAAGATGAAGGGATTCGATATTGACCATTGGATACCGTGGGGTTTGTCTAATAGGATTGATATTGATGGTGATATAGATGGGGCAGTCAGTGAAAAAAAAAAAATTAAATATGCGATGATGAATCTACAACCAGAAGAAGAAGAAGTCGGCATAAACTTGTATTAAGCAAAGAAATATATTATAGACTAATCCAAATGAAAGGTCAAGTTAAAGAATCCTCGGGTGATTCAGTGGTGACTATCAGTCCGTATACTCTTCCAGAATCCAATAATTCTAAATTACTTTCATTATTAAAACCATCTCCATTAATAGCATCCACTACAACACAAGAGAATGATAATAATGACATCACCAACAAGAACATCCAATTAGACATCGCCATACCAGTCTTAAAATCTATTGATGTCTCACATCTAGTCAAACTCAATAACAATATCATCCTATCCCAAAAATCCGAACAATCGACTCATAATGGTTCCAACAAGACTAATAATTCAGTAGTTGATGATTTAATCGATGAGAATGAAGAACCAAAATATTTCATCAATATAAATGAATTAAATCCAACTAATTTAAAAGATCAAATCTCAATAATCATAATCAAGAATTTCCCAAATTTCAAACGAATGTCAATTGAGAAATTATTATATCTGTTAATAAATCTTGATCAAAAACGAGTGTTTAAATGGTCAGTAGTGAATTATGAACATGTAGATAAGAAAATTGTGTTTATTCGTTTTGATCACTTGATAGATTTGAAATGGTTTTTGATGACTTATAAAGATACCATATCCACTCTTTTTGAGAATGACAAAGTTGAAATCATCACCGATGAGAAATTATCCCAATATTTCGATCAAATTGATGATAATGAAAAGATCCAACCTAGTAAAATACCAGAACTGACCAAAGCAAGGATTCAAATCATGTTACAAAACCCCAAACATTTGGAGAAATCAAAGAAGACAGGTACGGAAGATTTGGATGAAGTTTTGGCTTATTATAGTAATTATAAAGTTGATAATAGTGAATTAATCGATGTCCCTACCCACATGAGAGAATCAATCGTGAAGGATGTTATAAAATTCAGATCAAGAGTCTTGTTAAAGGAAAAAGAGAAACGGAAACGAGAAATTGAAATGGAAAGAATCAAGACTAAGAATAAATTAAAAGAATTATTTGAGGGTATAAAGGAAACCAATGAATTAGAAAAGAATACCGCCACGCCAGAACCAGAATCATCATCGGCAAGACCAAAAATAGAAAGCACCCGTGATGAATATGAGGAAATGAATGATGATGAATATTTGGAATATAAGGAATTAGAAGAAGCTGATAAATTAGAAAAACAATATCAAGAAGAACTTATCAAAATGAAGAATCGTGAACGAATTGAACGATATCAACTATTAGATCGACTTGAAAGTTTAGAAAAATATGAAAGTAATTTAATTGACAATAAATTGAAGTTTATTGATGAATTCAGAAATATAGATAAGGATTCTACTGGGAAATCAACTTCACAATTAGGTGCATTGGTGAATCTATATACTTATAATTACAATCTGTATTTGAAAACGAGAATCCAGAAACGTAATTTTGAACAAACGAAGGATGAACAGGATGAAAAACAAGAACAGCAAGAATTACAAACTTCTCAAAGTGTTGATCAGTTTGTAGTATCGCAACTAGTTACCAAGAAACCAAAGAAGGATACATCTGATATCATAATCAATGATTTGTCTAAACAAGTGAAACAACAATTACAATCAAAAATTGTCGACTTGGTACAAGAATATCTTGGTGTTGAGGATGATGTGTTGGTTGATGTTATTAATGAAAATTTACAAAATATGATACTGAATGGTAGAAAAGAACTTATTCAAGAATTATCAGAAGTTCTAGATGAAGATGCAGAGAATTTAGTTAATGATTTATGGGAATACGTACATACACTTGTATAACAAGTAAAAGTTAGTTAAAAACAAACAAAACAATAAATTATTATTATAAACATATAAACAAAAAAGTACAAAAAAACATATCAACATTTGCAAACAATTTACAAATAGTTACTCTAATAAACATCTCTCTCTCTCTCCTTACATATTTCCTCTTGAATATTTATGAAGGAGCGATTATATATCAACACGAAAACAATAATGACGGATACACATAATAATAATAATTCTTTGATTTTCTAATAATAAAAACAACAAAATAAAAGAACTGAAAACAAAAAAACGCAAGCTATACTTATGATTGTTGATACCAACCTAATGAATTCGAAGCTCTAACCGGTTCCGAAATCATATTTCCATGAATTGGACTACCCTCATTATTCGAACCACTATTATTATTATATGATCCACCATTATTAATTCTTGCAAAAATAGCAGAAAATCCAGTTGATGATTCAGCACTTGACATAGTCTCAGACATACCCATACTAGATTCAGTATCAGTTGGAGGTAATTCAACACTCTTACCCTTAAATCTCTTGAAAAGAACAAACATAAGCGACATGTAAATACCACATCCAAGGGCAGCACCAACGGTAATACCAACCACTCTGGCAGGATCAGTGGATTTCGGTATCACAGGAGTATCCATTGATCCAGCAGCTTGAATCTCTTCATTGCTAGTAGTTGAACTCGTAGCCGGGGTTAAATCACCTGTAAGTGGGATTCTCCAATCAATTAAATTAGCCAATGCATTTTGGATTTCATTTGGATTATGATAAATTATTGAATTTTCATCCTTAAGCAATTCACCTAATTCCGTGATCGCCTCTTTGGGGAAATAAACCTCAGCAACAGTGATCGTATAAGATGCTTGATCAGAAATAAAAGGTACCAATCTCTTCACTGAAATTTCATCATAATTTTCATTGGGGAATGGATAACTCAACACATCGGGCAAGAATTGGAAAATCTGTGCCGATGAAAGCGAATTCTTAACCACAAATGGATAATTCAATGGAGCTTTGAAACCAATACTAACAAGATCATAATCTTTGGCTTGTGCTGGAACAGCAGCTGGTGTGATAGCTTTTGGCATCCCTGATTCAAGAACTGCAGAAGTGGTGGCACTCATGGCTTCCAGTGAATAAGTGGTTGAAGTTTCAGCGACTAATTGAGAAGGTAACCAATCAGTATTAGTAGTATCAGGTTCACGAGTTATGGTAGCTCCTGTTTGTGTTGATGGTGGAGTAGTAGTTTCTGGTGCAGTGTCAGTTTCAATTTCAGTTGTAGTAGTTTTAATTGCAGCAAAATCTTGTTCCTTGGTAGTTGATTCAGTTGATGCTGATGAGTCAGTTGATAATCCACTAGATTCACTAGATTCTGAAGCAGTTGCTGTAGCCAGTTCATCCGTCACTGAAGAAGATGATAAATCCCCCGATAATGATTCTGAAGAACCTGTGATTGAACTAATAAGTGCATCTGAAGTTGATGGTTCCACGAGAGACGTATCGGTAGATAATGATTCAGCAACCAGATCAGTAGATGATTCAACAGGAGATATATCAGTAGACAATGATCCAACAACCAGATCAGTAGATGATTCAACAGGAGATATATCAGTAGATAATGATTCAACAACCAGATCAGTAGATGATTCAACCGGAACCTCATCAGTAGATGAAACTAAATCGGAAGCTGTTTCAGTTGGCAATTCAGAACTTGATGGGTCAACTAATGATGTCAGTGCGGTTTCTTCAACTCCTTCTGTACTTGAAACTCCTGATTCAACGGGTGAAATTTCTGAAGACGATTCAATAACTGGAGTACCATCTGAACTTGACACAACTGGAGAACTATCAGTACTTGAGACAACTGGAGAACTATCAGTACTTGATGCAACTGAAGTATCGTCTGACGAGGCAGTAACTTCTGAAGCTTCAACAATACTAGTAAGTGCATTAGAAATATCCGATACAATCGATTCAGCTGGTGTAGTTGTTGTGGTGTCAAGGGTTACTTCATCTGAAGAAGAACTTGACCCTTGGACTGAGGTATCATCTGATGAAGAACTGGAAGAATCTGTAGCAGCATCAGTAGTAGCTGAAGAAACAACAACAGAAGCTGAAGTGTCATCATCACTTGTAGAACTGGAACTACTGTCAATTGAGGTATAGGTAGCTTCAACTAATGAAATAGATGATGATGATGACGACGATGAAGATGAATCGCTTGACGTGGTTACCAGATCATCGGTCAGTGTAGTAGAAGCTTGTGAAGTTTGTTGGTCAAGTGCCTGGGAAACAATTGAACTGACAACACTATCAACGTCATCATCGATATCTTGGGTCAGACTGGTAGCAGCTACTGGAGTAGTTGTGGCGGTGCTTGTAGTTGGGGCAGTTGTAGCATCTGGCGATGTTGATGAGTTATTATCATCATCGTCGTCTTGAGCTTGGACAGAAGTTGCATCTGGGGTATTTGTTGTAGTTGAGGTTGTAGCCTGAGTAGTGTCTCCATTTGTTGTGGTAGTAGCACTTTGGGTATTGTCTTGTGGACTTGTAGTGGTACCTTGTGTAGATGAAGTGGCAGGTTGATTATCGTCCTGTTCGGCTGAAGTGGCAGGTTGATTATTGTCTTGTGCAGATGAAGTAGCAGGTTGATTGTTGATCTGTACAGCTGAGGTGGCAGGTTCATCGTCGTCTTGTTCAGAAGAAGTGGTAGGTTGATTGCTATTCTGTGGAGAGCTTGATGATTGTGTTTGGGCTTGGTATTGACTTGATGAAGTGTTGTCATTGAAAAGTTGTGGTCTTTGCCCAGTAGAACTGGTTGTTGTTTGTTGTTGTGGGTCGCTTGAAGGTTCTGCTTGTTGTTGTGCACTTGACACCTTGGGTATATATTGCTGGGTAGATGATGTTTGCTGTGGACGTTGTGGTTGCTGTTGACTAGAACTTTCTTGAGATCCAGAATCTGTTTGATCTGAAGTTGATAGAGTACTAGTTGAAGATTGGACAGTTGGAGCTTGAGGTGATGAATTTGCTGCAGAACTTTGTGAATCTTGAACTGAACTACCAACTGAAGAACTAAGTGAATCGGAAACTGCATTTATAACATCAGGATTTGCACTTTGAAATCTAGCAATACTATCGGAAATCAATTCATCCCAAGTTTTTTGATCATTTGCCAACAAAGTGGCTGAATCAGTATCAGTTAGACTTCTACTGTAAATGTTGTTGTTGTTGGCTGAATCACTAACACTTACACTTCTACTGTAAATAAACAACAACAACAACAACAACAACAACAACAACAACAACAACAACAACAACAACACGTCGTTGCTGTTGCTGTTGCTGTTGCTGTTGCTGTTGCTGTTGCTGTTGCTGTTATCGACAGTATTATCGTCACTTTTAGAAGTATTACTGTCGAAATTGATGGTAGCACTATCAGCATTGATGGAAGTCACAAAAGACAAGACATAAATAGCAGTAACCAAATTCAATTTAATATTTGAAAACATAATGAATGGTTAATTGATTCTATTTTTGTTATAATTATCTGTTGTTTTAAATGAAAGAATGAATAATAGTTGGTATAATTAATATAATATAAAGAAATCAATCAAATGGAAAGGAACTCTTCTTCTTCTTGTTATTGAATAAGTTTAATAGTGTCTCTCTTCTTGTTTATTTGAAGTAATAAAATGAAATTGTCTTTACTTTGTTGTTGTTGGTTCCCTTTTCTATCTTAATAATATTGGCATAAAGATCTTTGATAAGTGAGTGAGTGTTGTCAATAATTTATTTCACACACTTATAGTTTGTTTGTTTGTATTCTTCGATACTGTTGAAATTGATTGGGATGTGAAATTCTTCGTAACGATAGAAAGGGTGGTTTGTTGTTGTTGATTTGTCGTTTCTTTGGTTGTTGATGGTTGGTTGATTTAAATGATCTTTCACTTATACTATGGGTGTTAGGTGTTGTAAAAAGATTAAATAAAAAATCATAGACAGAAAATTTAAATCTTTTTAAATAAGAAAAGGAGACAGACAGACAGACAGACATTTGTTCATTGTTTTCATTTTGTTTATATGTACAAAGTACAGTTTTTAGACGAAAAAAAGGTAAAAAGGAAAAAAAAATTTCTTTGATTCGTAACTCTTGTCTTTTTTTTACAGTTTAAACAGATTATTTTTTATGTAAATCTACCCTTTTGTTTAAAAAATAATTCCTATTTTTAGATGTTATTCTATTTTAAATATTAATCGAGATATCTCAGTTAAACATCACGCCATGTACCTTCTCGATCGTATTGGTTTACTCAATCAATTGAACAGTAAAACTGCAACTGGTAAAAATGATAACTGACAGAATATCCGTGTTGATTTCTACTTCTGTTACAAGGTTGATCTGTTTCAGATAAAGGATGCCACCCCCTTTCTATAAGAAAAAAAAACTCGTTGTAAACAAAGTAATGTTCCTGAAAAATTTTCTGAGTTTGACACAGGTTAGTCTGAGGATTTTACATGTTAGGTATCCCCCATCCCAGAAATACATCCATTCTTCAATAATTAATCTTAAAAAATTAGAAAAATAAAAACAATGAGTGAAAAAAAAATATTTTAATCTTAAAAAAAAAAAAAAAAATAACGCGTGGGAATTTAAATTCTGACATAAAACAATTATAAAACAATTGACAATTTCCTAAATTGGCTAACAATTGTCTTGTCAAATGCAACTCATAAAAAACCTTTCTAGTTACCAATTCACATTCATTTCATTGATTGAATGTAACTTCGTTAGCATGTTCTTTCAATCGTTTATGTTTGCTAACAACACCAAAGAAAAAAACCAGTGTATGTCAAAACGCAGTACAACTTAAATCTCAGTTCTCAAGCGAGTAAGTACCGGAAACTAACCGTTTCACTCAATTGGCATTCCCTAATGTCACAACTCATAAACAACAAACCCGATGCACACTCAAATGATCTTGATTCGTTATTTTTCTTATTCTTTTTCTTGTTGTCGACAGGAGAAGAGATTTAAGGTTTTTCATGTGTCATGTCAACCAAAAATTCTTTTTCCCGGATCAAGCAATCAAATGAACACCAATGCACGTGAAACCTAAATCGTAAACTTTAACGAATTTGATCGAAAGAAGTATAAGACGGAAAGCATTTGGCTACATGAAAATAGCTCTCTTTACCCCAAATGCAACTAATCTCGAATAATCGCGTATGCGTTTGAGGCTAGCAGAACGGCAGAGAGGACTACCCTGGATGCTACCCTCTCTTTGCTGAATTTACCTAACTAGTTTTCCTTCTGTGGATAACTGATCTACGGGATTCTCGTTGGATAAGCTTTACGAATTATATGTTAGTATGTGCTGTGATCAGCACGATCCTATAATTGCAATTGTATAGATCATTCGAGAGAGTTTCACAAAGTTCCCTTTCCTTTCTCATTCTCTGTCTACAGATGGGCTACCCTTTAGTAGGTGGTCAACTGTTGGCCTTTCTATCTTGCTCTGGTTCAACATTTGCAATTTGCACCCATCCCAAAACGAAAGGGAGAAAATATTATCGGATTAACCTTTTATCGTATTGTGTTATCGTCAAAAAAAAATATATATTCCATCTAACCTGTAATTCGAATCTAGATCAAAATTCATTTTATTTTTTTGTCTGATTGTACTGTAAATAGTTGCACAATAATTATAAATTCAGTTGACACTTATTCTTCACGTTAAAAAAATAAATCACACAACAAAATATGTTTCATCAAATAATGTTTATAGTAAAATTTGTAACAATCCCATCGTCTCCCCTCCTAAGTCACAGTCAGGCAACGCCGAAGAATACGATTTGGAATAACCATTAACAATTGGAAGCTAAAACGCGTTTGTGTAATCAGAAGAATTGTATACAATAAATTGGTTTCCCTGTTTAGCCCCTGTTATCGTTCTAGAACGTGCGCCTGCCCCCATCTTGTTTGTGGACTCTAGTTAACAATAATCCCAGTTGAACGGCCCTTTTGAGTTAGTAGTCGGTCAGATTGTTTAATTCGCATAATGAATTGCCGACTGTGACCTATATCCATTCAATATTGCAGTCTCTTTCAAATTGTGCCGATTCATTTCGAGATTCTCTCCTTTCACTACCTCTAATCATTCAAAGGATTTGTAAATTCCAGTTTTAAAATCAAAAATGGTTGCAAAACATATTTAACAAAATTTATCTTGAGCCGCACTGCCCGATTCAATTATAAGGCTAAAAAAAAAATTATCAATGAGATATAGACACCCACTTCATTCATCACCACCATCTATGATGTCACGATTACGTAAAGTAGACAAATCAATCCTCGAACAATCGTCATCCGAACCCGTACTTCTCGACACCGAAGATCAAACGAATCTAATCAACAATTTATCAATTTCAAATCAACAAACCTATGACAAGTATGTGAAATATTTATCATATTTATACATTATCCAAATCATGGCAATAATCACAATCCAATTCCTAACTAAACCTAAGCTAATCACGTTGTTGATATTGTTATCTATTGCATTATCGGTCATAAATATCAAATTTCCTAATTATTATTCAACATATGTGAAATATATGAATTGGGGAATTTGTATCCAATGTATTGTACTTTTGGTGATGAAGATAAAGGAGGATAGAGAAATATTTTGTATTTTGCCCGTGTTTAATAATATTAGTGTTTGGTGTTTTAGAAATTGGTTTGAAGATATGATTCAACATGTGGATCAATTGGATAAATTGAAGTATAAATTTAAGAATGTCTAATCAACACCACCTGTAATGTATGTCCATTTTCTAGTTGATTTTAGGATTAACAGAGGTAGAACCCTTATGTGCATTATCAGTGCTACTGAATAGATAACCTGTATTTTGAATCATGCTGTGTTGAAGTCGGTGTAACTAATTAAGTTCAGGAAACGAATGATTTGGAGTTTAGAATTATACAATCATCAACTTTCAATTCTATGGGTCATATGCTTGCTATATAATTGTCTACAAATAATTAAGACACCAAAAGTTGTTTTTGGTGTGATCCAGGATGGAGATAATGTGGCACTCCAGAACTATAAAGCGATAGTCGAGGTGAGACGTCTGTTGTACAGGTATTTGTTGCGAATAGTTGAAGGATCAAGTTTAGGTGATGATGTCGTACCTTGCGAAAGCACTGTGGGATTATTGAAAGTACGTTCAGAAGAAGAGATGTGTAAGTGATGAATGCAGGCAGGCGGCGACATGTAGCAATTAGATGAGAAGCTTATATTATTAGTCATGTCAATAAAAGTTTACCATGGCTTTTGATCCGGGTGTTCCAACAGATAAATCTCGATAATTCACTTGATACCATAGATAACATAATCTCATCAGCTTTACTCCACTTTCTTTGTAGTCGCTAAAGCGAATCCGGGGAGGATTCCAAAAATATCTGAAAAATTTGATCGAATCTGGAAAGATAAAGCGAATCCGGGGAAGATTCCCGAAATATCTGAAAATTTTGATCTAATCTGGAAAGATAAAGCAATCCCCCACTCGCTTGTTTCAGAATCTTATACTTTGCTCTGCTAGTTTCTGTCAGTTCAGAGATTTGGATCTGGGGTGATTTGCTAATTATAGATTAGGAGCCACATCAGTGATAAGCTTGAAAAAAAGCCGCATTCGCCAGCAAGCTATACACAGATGGCATCAACCACAATCATGATAACTATTAGCACTATCAAAGACTCCTAATCCATATGAAGATAGTTTATCATCATCATAGCCAATAATATTTTCTATGTAGATCTCTTATCAGTATCTATATGCACGCCGAAATAAAAGATAAGGTTTCGCAATAACTAAAAAACTTCCCGCGCATCTTCATTTTAGCCTCCACATTTATTATTTTGTTACACCCCACAAATCGTTCCTGTCGCTTGTTTATCGTTTTTAAGATTAATAGATAATTATACAAACTGGTGGGAGTACCTAATTGAGAAACTCAAAGCGAATGTCGGTCCCGAATCGATTGGATTTGGATTGTGGCTGGCAGGAAAGTTTGACCTTACTGGTTGATTTCGCAAGGCTGATAATATAAGGTGTAGATAAGATAGTTTTTGATTAGATCTGATCGGGGGTTATAATTGGAAGTATTCAGTGGGGTTGAAATTGATAGTGCCTACTAGTGATAAAGGTTATCTGAATATCGATTTAGTTCGGGTTTGGGTTCCCAAAAGCTCGTCAAAACCTGATTAGCCAGATTTAACAACAATAGAAAAGTTTCCTATCTATAATTGATAGATCCACGGTAGGTCTCGGATGAAATAACAGGTAGTTGCTAATAAGTAGGCAATCTTCATTTTCAATTAAACCAAAACAGAACAACGATGTCTTTTAAAACTTTTGATACTTTCGTTTATATCAAATAGATAAACTGTCGATAATGAGTTATGTGGGAAGACTAAAACACTATTCAGGCGCAAGCTGGTCCGAATGTACGAAGGTGTTGGGTAGTCCCTGCTAATCCTTTTAGACAACTATTAATACATCTACAATCCGTCCATTCAATTTGAGAGCGAGCACTGTGATTGCTTATTAGGATTGGTGGAGAAACCCTTCATAGGAGTACTTCGAGTCTACGATTACATGTAGATAGTTGTATAAACGTATGTATTCTCTCGAATGCAACGAGTACAACAGAGGAATCAACGAATCCTTGACCATGCAATATATCACAAAGGATTCTTAATTTGCATTAATCATTCTAGAACCTTGAGATTGATATTTGTTTGTTAAGAAATCCAGAAAATCTAACAAACGCAAAATGAATTGCAAAATTTCCTACTCCCAAAAAATAAATAAAAATTGTAAACAAAAGAAAAATTCTTCGCCATCTCCACAACCAAATCTTCTCAACTAATCACTATGTTGAAGCTATTAAATCGGCCACCAATTGGTTCAATCTCCATTGATTTATTTCGAAATACTCGTCATGTTAAGAATATCTACTCATTCAGATTTCTTTCGACCATACCAGAATCTTTAAGTCCTGAAATACAAGCCAGAGTTGATGATCTAATCACCAGGCTACCAAAGCCAACCCATACACTCGGCAATCAAAAGCGCAAAATCAATAAAAGACAAATTACTGACCTCGATGGTCAAGTGTTCAATTTTGCAGTAGAAATCCCCGAGATTGTCGATACAAACATTTCAAAATCAAATGACAAAGCCAACAAGTTAGAAAAACGTATCTAATCAGGGGATGCGGGAGCTCACAACACATTTCACAGCTTTGGTTCAAGATATGGCACAGGACGCATCGGATCAGTCCCCATAGACGAACAAGAATATTGGGAGAATAATTATCAACGATATCTAAAATTATTCGAACATTTTACGCCAAAACCAAAAGGTCCGCAACGGTCATTTTTGAAATTTCTTTCCTCCAAAGTAGTGACTGGTGGTCGTCAGGACGTTGGTGAACAATCTAAGGCGATTGCTAAGCAATGGAAGGAATTACCGGAGGAGGAAAAACTGAAATACAAGCCCCAGGATAGTGAGTTTCAACAGTGGAAAGAAAGGGTTGAAGAATGGAAGAAGAAGAGATTGGTTGAATATGCTATCTTCGAGAAAAATCTTGCTGAGTTTGAGTTGGAGCCTCCGTTGGATGAATACAGGGCCACCAAAAAGGCATTATGATGTAAAAGAACCAAAAATCTGAAGTTGTACTTATCGCGTTAATTAATATGCTGGATATAAGACAGGTTTGTTCTTCGTCATCACTCTAGATGTTGCGGAACATCACAAACTATAGACTGATCTAATGTGGTATATTTGGTGTAATTCTCCCAATCGAATCTAATATGTGACCATTAGTCACTGTTGACATACCACTCCTGTATAACAAGTGGCAGGGTGGTCGTCACTATAGAAATTCTCTTTCTCATTTTGCTTTGAGATACTGGGCATATATTCAGGCAAAAGTTGACGACTCAATGTAAGTACCGATAAATAGACGACTAAAACCATTATCTATACAGGTTCATGTATAGGAATTTAAGGGGAGCATCACAAACTGTTAATATGTTTTTTACTGAAACTAGCTGCTCACACCTATATTTCAGGTCTTAGGCTGGTGATCACTATAGAAATTCTCTTTCTCATTTTTGTTTGAGATACTGGGCACATATTCAGACTAAAATTGACAACCCAATCTAAATACTGAGAAATAGACAACTAAAAGCATTTTCTATCGAGGGTTGGAATATCAAGCGAAATTCTTTTAAATCTATTGAAATGTCCAAATTTGGAATATGCGTCTCGTCTCTGGTCTTTTAGGTTTATCTAGAAATTGAATATATTGAATAATCAAATAAATGTTACCCCTATCTTAGTAATTGAGGAATATGACTAACGGCGAATCTGTTCTGAAGGGTAGAACGATGAACGTCTTCTTACAGTTCGTGGATCCTGGTTTGACTGCCTCTGGAGACTCTAAAAGTCCCCCAAGTTGATCAAATGAAAAAAATAAGTTTCGAAATATCTAAAGAGTTTATTTCAGACTTATGCAAGCACGGATAGATTGCTATATTGGAAGAAATGAAATCCATCCCAATTTTTCGTTTCTCTAAGATACGTTTGTAAATATTCGTTCAAATGTGATATATTCTACTTAATAAGTGTGTGAATCGTATGTTAAACAAAAAAACGCCTTACTCATTGACGATTAATTGTCTTAAACGGCCTATGGGGTGACGACTTTAAGAGTTGATTAGAAAGCTTATGTAGAACTAATTAAGATGACCTCGAAAAAAATGACGAATAACTTCTTTTTCTGTCAATTTACTTACAAATTTTTGCAGCAATTTTCCCAAGACAATTACTACGCCCTACCAGTAAATCAAGAAGCCTGTGGTAGGAATCCAAGAGAGACACAGGTGTCTATTTACTCTATTGCTCATTACTCTCATTCATGGAATGCTTCTATATTGGATTTAGCCGTCACCTGTACACTTTGTTGGTTCAAGAATAAGATAAACTTTCTCCCTCGAAACTTTAAAGGTTATCCCGTTAACGGAGTCCAATAAAAAAATGCCGAAGTTAAAAATGCGTTTTGTGAACCCTTTGTCCCACATTGTCTTCTTCACAACATAACAGAAGAAGATGATAAAATAACTTTAATTTTTATTGTCCCACATTTTATGATAAATGTGTATGGTAATTAATTTAAGCTTAATTATTTACTCCACACAAACAGAACAAAAAATTTTTTTTTCTTCTCATCATAAACGCAAATTGATAAAAAGCCCTGCATATAGCTCTTGACAATATTTGGGGGAGACTTAAAACTCAAAAATTATTAACCGCCCATTACCCAATAAAGAACAACCCCATCGTATTTTTTATAATAAACTTTGAGAAGGAAAAAATTGCAACTCTAAATTTAAAATTCACCCACCTTCCCCACTCCCATCTAACTAACTTTTTTTGCAGCAATTTATTTTAAATAATAAATTAAAATTACTACACACACACGAAGACGAAGTAGAAGAAGTTAAAGGGTGTACACATCCACTCTAGACTAATCATATCCCCTTGAAGAGAGTACAACCTCCAAATTAATAATATGACCCTTTCATTGAGCCCCTACCCATGAATAACAAGCTCCCCCCCTGAAAAAGAACAAAAGAATTCAAGTCCTTTATGTTCTTAGTAGCAACTCAAGAAAGAAAGACGGTCCGGTTTTATTATTATTATTAAAGTACGGAGAAGAAGTTAATAAATAATAAAAAGAACAATAATTAATTATTGTCTCCACTTGTTGATTAAGCGATACACAAAGAGAATAACCATGTGGGATGGGAAGGGGGAGGGGGGAGGGGGGGACGTTTGACCAAATGGTCAAATTAGTCAAGTAATACGACCATGACTCAACTGTAAACCATGAATAATGACTTTAAATTGGGGGATATCACGCCTTAATGACTAATCAAAGTTTTTATTTAGTTAGCTGATTAGCTGATTATTAATTATCTTTAAAGATCACTAATAAGTTTATTTTTTTTTTTCACCGAAGATTTTTTTTCATTCTTTCTATTTTTCATTTTAAAGAAAAAAAAAAAAATTTTTTTGACGGCAAAAAAATATTTCAAAAAATTAAAATTTATCCTGTTAAGAGGGGTATTTATGAGTGGTGTGAAAATTTTTTTCTGTTTTATCTTTTATGGGAATTACTCATTCCTAAAATAGGTTAGTCTTATCTACCAATCTATTAATAATATATTACATTGTATCCTTATATCTACATATTTCGGTGATAGAGAGATTAATTATCTATCAGCAGATGCATATGAAACTTTTTGGAAACTCGAAAAGAAGAAATCGAGATGATAGGTTGTTTCCAAGTTATCATTCTATTCCTAATATCGGAGTTGTGCAAAGTTAGTTCCAACAATTCCGAAATATGGAATTGAAAAGAAAAAATGCACTAAGAAAATCTGGTGGTGGTGTCATTTTTTCGTTCTTTTTTTCTCGCTAAAAATTTTAAAACAAAGACTAGTTTTAAAATCTGATGATTTTTATAACATGAACAATTTGCAATAATTGCTACTACCTATTACTATTTCATATGAAATTAATTAGGTACCCGAGGACTCCAAACACGTCAAACCCCAGAGTTCCACTCGAACCACTTTCGTGTATCCCATTGTAAAACTGTGTGTAGGGTGTAGTTTCTCAAGTAAGTCCGGAAACGTGCAAGATTACTAATTTTTTTTAGATCCCGTTGAACCTGTCGTATTTCTAAGAATTTTTTTTTTTTTTCGCTGCTCAATGTATGCAAATGTAAGATGAAACCTAGAAAAATAGAATAGAAGCTCATCTCAACCTGTCTCTCAAGAATAAATTATGCAACAAGGATACCAAACTATGTACTTCGACGCAACCACAGGCAGATCTGATATCTTAGCGCCGTGATTTGGCTCAACTGTGATGCCTTTTTCATGTATTTTGTGACAACTGTGGTAAACTAATATATCACAAGAGCTTTTTCGATGACCTTCGAGATATTTCTATAGTAGTACAACTCATCGTCATACGACAGTTTAGCGATGGATATTAAAAGGACAAAATTGATATTGTACGTCTTTGAGCATAACTACTATAACCTCGTGTCACACGAGGGTTAGCATCAATTTATAATTAAAAGTACAAAATCATAAACGATGACCATAATTTTTTTTTTTCGCAACCACAAAATAGCCAACTCCGGCTTCGAGACCAAAAAGTTTGCAACATATACTAAAACACCCAACGTTTTTCTAAAATATGTTAAACCGAGAAGAAGGGTCGAGGTTTTAGTAATATAAGCCCATTCTTTATAGGAAGAATTAGGAAGCAATCATAGAATCAACTAGGGAATTTCAAAAAGAAATAATAGAAACGTTTTCTCGGTTTTAATAGGAATTTCAGTAGAAAACGTTTTCTGTTTATTTTGGGCCCTGTGGGCCCAAAAATAGCTTAGTGTCGTGACAAATCGGCTATGAAATTTCATAATTTTTTTTTTCGTACGGGCCACGTTCCACAGCGCAGCCCAGCCCACGAAACGATGTCATAATAAACAGACCCCTTTAATCGCTCCATACGGAAGACCCATGACTTCAACAGAAGTTAATACAATATAAGATGTAAAATGTGGTATATCGGCATCGACCCCGTTGTACCGATAAAAGTAAACGTTGTTGTTTTCTAAAACAAAAATAGATCCATAATTTGCGCGCGGCGTGGGGACCGGTCTCGATTTATCCTGAAACGGAGTTCTGGTACTAGTTTCGAAATCCCGTACATAAAAAAAAATCACCATGTAACATTGCAATAACTTAAATTCTTAAGGGTAGTGATTTAAAACCCCAACAGTGTTACACATTGACACCGCCCAGAGTGATTACCATTCAGTTGTCATTCGGATTTCAAAGTTTTCTGGAAAATGCAAGAAAAAAAATGAGGCAGCAGACGGGGAGGCAATGCCGGTACCAGAAATTAAAATTTAAACCAGATTTTTTTTTTCTTAGACCCGAGGGAAATAAAAAAATGTCTCTCTACTCCTCTCTTAATCGCCCCTCCGTAATTAATGCGGAGCCCAGAAAACTTATGCAAAAGAAATGTTTCAAAAGATGGGGGAAATATATATAATTGCTAACACGTTACACAAGAAATATTATATGGTGATCATATGACCATGGATACCTTCGGCTTCTTCCCGAGAAACTAAGTTTCGATTTGGTTTAGGAGTGGAGTGTCTAGATTTGATTGATAATTAACGTTTTAAAATTGTAGTTTCGGTAATAGTTTTCCCTTAGAGTAAAAAAAGGCAATTTTCTAAAAACAAACGAAAACAAAGATTGCTAAAAAAAAAGTAAAATGTTAATAAGATTTACAGTAGCAATCTTAAACTGTATGTACGTAAAATGAGTTTACAGCTAGTTAGTAAAAAGCTCATAGAAAAATCTATAAATATACATTTGTTTTTTGCAACTGTGGATTACATAGGGAGAGAGAGAGAGTGTGTGTGTGGATGGTTGCTGTGGTTGTTTATTGTGGTGGTGGTGGTGGGTGGCCATGTCAAAAAAAGACCACTATGGAAACTAGAAGAAAATTCTTCAAAGCACGTGTAATTGTTCAAGAAAATAAAATCTCCGATTTTTCACTGAAAATAAAAACACCTGTTTAAAATCAGGATTTCTTTTTTTGCGTTTTTTTGTGTGGTAAAGAAGTGTGGTGCTTTTGTAATAAAGTGTGTGTAACAAAAAATATTTTTTAATGATTCATTTTTTTAAAGTTTTAATTTAATTATTAAATTAAGTTACTCATTAAAAAATAATAAAACACCTCTTTTTCACAGTTACTAGGATTATTATAAATACATAAACGTTTTTCTCTTTTACTTCTTTTACTTTTCATTTCTGAAAATTTATAAATTTATTAAATTATCAATACTTTCATTAAGAAACAAACACTAGGATTTATCCTACTTTTACTGTACAATCCTTTAGTATCCACACTTACAGCATATATAATTGAGCAACAAAAGTTCTTTTACAGAAATTTCATTAGCATAGAAACACTACTTTTTAGCATATACAAATACCCTTTTAGCATTACACACATACACAATCACAATGTCAGACATCTTTAATAATTATTGTATAAACTGTGATAAGTTATGTACTCAAAATTCAGTTTATTGTTCAGAAGAATGTAAATCAATAGAATATCAACAATCACTGACTCCAATTTCTTGCAACAGTCCGACTTATTCAAATACCACCAATAACAATCAGGAATTGGTTTCTCCATTATTAACTCCAGCCCTTTATCATCATCAATATTTACATTCAGAATTATGTCAATCTCCATTAATTCTTAGTACTAATACAGGAATAATACAAGAAGAAGAAAGTACACGAGAATTGGATTATTTTGATTTGAATTATAGTGTTAATTCAAATGTTAATTATTCTAATGCTACTGATTTAGTTAATTCAACTTCCCATAATTATCGTAAATGGTTAACTGCGTTGTAGCAATCAACTACTACAACATCAACTATACTATAGTTTTTTTACGATTTTTTAATGAATATTTAATGGTTTTTTGGGAAAGGTTAGTTTTTTTAAGGGGAGTTGGATTTGGCTAACATCAATTGTTTATAAAGTTACATATCTTATATATATAAATTTATTTATCTAATACAAATTTATTTATAAACCTTAAAAAGAGAAATTGCAACATCTATGTACACATACTCTGAGTATCTCTATGTAGTTCAAAGTTTACAGTAGTCTACATACGTCATACCCATTTATGTTTCTAGAGAGGTGTTTCTTTATGTAGTTGTTTTCTTGGTTGGTTGACGGATTCAAGAAAAAAAATACTCATCAATTCTTATCATCATTAATTTGCTCGTTTTCAGGTACAAACATACATTCTTCTATCGTATTCACTTACTTCTCTCGTCCCCCCGCTAACCCAATAAGCTTTTTCATTAAGAAAAATGTCTTAATAAGTTTTTATTGCAACATTTAAGCTTTGTCATAAGAAGATACACTCTTTGTTGAACACTTATTCGTCAACCAACTACCAATTTCTTTAAACATTCTAAGCCTTCTAATTACTTTTCAAATCAAAAAAAAAATGTACCGTACAATAATAAAATAAAATGAAAAGACCCCTATTACATGAATATCACTAATATTTTTCAATCAAGTGGGCTATATTACATGTACAAATCACCAGTTTTAATTTTTTTCAATATATCAAAAAAAGAATGTAACACGGAATTATGGAAAATTCTAAAAATGCAAAAAAAGAAAAGAGAGAAAATTTTTGACGAGGGGTGTTTTTGGTGGGCTAATCCTTTCTGCTGGGTTGTGAAACCCTTCTAGCCCCCCAAACCCAAAATACTTTCCGTTTGTCCTATATGAAAGTTTTTCCATTGAAGTTTTTTTTTCTTGTACAAAACTATATGCACCCTACCTCCTCAATAGTGGAGTGATATCATCAAGTGATGGTGCGGGCTTTTTCTCATTCATGGTATGTCCCATCGAATGTCGTTCTTACAAATAGGAGAGAGAGGAGGGGTTGATTGAAGAAAACGATCGATTCTAAAACAAGATTTGATTTAAACAATGATCAATGCATAGACTGTTTACAAGCACAGAATATAAACAGAATTAGGCCAGTGCTCGATGAATTAATTGTCTAAGAATTCAATCAAATATTGAAACAATGTCAAAGTTGCATAGTACTGTAGTTCCCGAAAAGTGATCAAGAGACCCATTGTTTGAAATTAAGACCCTCGAGCAAGAATGTTGGGGTTGAGATCACTTACCTATTGTCATAGTTTGTTGTATTCGACTTCTCCATTGGTTAGTTGACTCATTAATCATTATCACACCTGCCTAAACTGGAGAGAGATTGCAACTACAGCTGTATGTATTTTAAACTCCTCATTTCACGTAAAATCCCGGAATTTACTTCATGCCTCTCGTCGTTTTTAGTAAAGGCAGTAGGAATCACAATATTCAATGTACACCAACACATCAAATGTACATGCTCTTCCTCACGATGATCTGATCTCTCTCTCTCTCTCTCTCTTTCAATTTCTTCCCCACGTTGAGTGCTTCTTAGAGTCTTGGACTAGGGAGTCATCACCCTTTCTGATTTGGGAGGTTTGCAACTTTGGAGTTTTACGTGGAATGGGTAAAACGCGCAACACGGTGGGAGTGGGTATCTGTTTCCACTATTGGAAAAAAAATATCGAATGATTGAAGGAATTTAGAATTAATCGAGATGACGACAATAACCCGGCTCATTGAAAGATTAGGAGAGGAAAGCAAGAATATGAAATTGTCTTAGTCATTGCCCCGGGAACAATCAAATAGAGGGATGACGATTTTTCTAACTGATTCAAAGATATATACTAGTGAGAATGAATAATCAGAAGTGTGTTCCACTAGGGTATTTTCATAAAAGGTAGCGTATTGCCCCCAACAATCTCCCTATCTACATTCTTGCTATACAACATCTCTAGAATGAATTGACAGACACTAGGTTCTATTCCAACCAAACCTCTCAGAAATCGGAGAAAACATGCTTCGGGAGACTTGCCAAGCAATCCATCAACTAGGCGCTGTTTCTAAGAAGAATCTTGTGGGGGACACCGCACGATGGGTTTTAGAACTCTATTGTTGAAAAAAACAAGGCTGATATCAAGATGGCTAAAATCCGGATCCCCCTTAAACAAGACGCTTCAATTCGAAACAAAAGATATCTTATCACCTGAATAGAAGAAACTAGACAGGACCAAGAATTGAAATTTCTTGGGATATTCTTTAGGAGATAAGAAATTGTATTCATAGAAGAATGTTGTCAGATTTTTTTATTGGGAGCAGACTTAAGCACCGGTTGACGAGATACGCTTGGGGGGAATATCTTGATTCCACGTTGCGCTTAAAACGATTACCTTGATAAAATATATTAAAAACATTCTCTTTATTTCTACATAAAATAACCAGTAGCTATAGAGTTATCTTGTAGCTATAATACCGTGATAAGGTACCTCATGATTCACCTGTTAAGTAACTCAACTCATTTGGTTGCAAAAAAAACCTTTGGTCAAACGCTTACGACATTTTGAAAATGTCGCATGTCGTTTCATTTGATTTTATTTCCACAGAAAAAATTTTCAATTAACCAGGTATCAAAACACATTCGTTCTCATAGAACCAACCTAAGAGTCCGATATATATACCTCACAACTAGGTTATACAAGCCACGGAAGTTTCGAAGTAATTGGTCTGTCCCTCCTATAGAGACGAAAAAAGCACCCAGATTATCCCGAGACCAAAAAGATGGATTAAGAGTCCGTATGAAACAAGTTGATAGTAATATTGAAGCAATTTATCAAGGACTTATTCATACTAGTGGCAAAGCTGAAGGTAATAAAGTAGGGATTAAATTAATTGATTATTTAAAATTTGAGATGCCAAAGGAGAATGAAATGAGTGCAAGAGATAAATATACCACTTTTAGTAAGAAAGAGAAGGGATATAGAAGAAAACTTCATTTTATTCCAAAATGGACCAAATTGTCATTCAGAGAGAATCCAAAGTATTTCTAAAGTGGTTATATTGGATTTCGGTTATATGGGAAGCATATATATATATCATATTTCGGAGGGAATTGTACATAGTTTATACAGAAGCATTTATTCTATCAATGTTATAGGGAATGGAATGATACGAGTTAATTCGAATGAATTAATTGATTTATTAATACATAGTTATACAATTGTTGTATGGAAATTACCGGGGATTCTAGTAATACATAGTTGTTTCTCATTCCATAGACATGTCAGCATCGGCATCTTCCTCTTCCTCCGCATCTACATCTTGATCTACGAGATAATACAGGTGCAGAACGAGAACTCGATAATACAGGTGCAGAACTAGAACCTCTATGACGCCTACGTCTTGATCTTCCTCGATTATGTCTACATCTACTTCCTTTTCAACTTCGCTATTATCTTGCAAATTAGTCTCCTCATCTGCCGTATTAGTCACTTTAACTTCTTCCCCATTTCCCTCACTCTCGATATTCCTTACATCTTGAGTGAGATCCATTTGTGGCTGCTCCTCTTCTTGACTGTCTTTGCCAAATCCTTGATCGTCTTCAGTCGTATATCCCAAGAGGGCATCCGGTGGGTTTTGGGGAGTAACCACGGGAGGTTCCTCAAATGGTTCACTCTGCAACTGTTCAAATTCCTGGGAGCTATCTTTACCTTCCTGGACATTACCAGCTTGTTGATTCGTCTTGATAAGGGGAAGCTTCTCATCGGGATTATCAAGGTTAAATAGGGTTTATATTAAGCTCTATATTATTAGTGATATATTACCTAGTACGACCAATACACTAGGTTTACTATCGCCCGGATTCATAACACTTATCCTCACTTCTTCTTTCTGTTTCCGTATACCCGATTCCACATATTCCTTAGTTTCCAGACTAATTGAGACCCCGAGAGCTTTATATAATTTAAGTTGAAGTAGAATTGAATCTTGATTTAAAAAATCTCGATTATTGCTATTTCGATCATCATCGGGGAATTCTTCAATTCGTTTTGTGATTTCCAGTAAGGTTCGATTTAACTCTACTTCTTTCTCTTTGATTGAACTTGATTTGGAGTTTAGTCTGACTAATTGTCGAACTATACCTTCATGCAATTTATCCAATAATAATGATCTTTGTTCTAGGATATTGAAGATGTTATCATTTCGGTTTATGGAAATATCTTGATATTGTGGGAGTTGGGATGCATTTTTGATTCGAGAATATTTGTCATCATCTATTTTATATAAATTGGATAATTTATTATTCATTTCTAAGATTTGATCACGTAATGATAACTAAAGTCAAACAAATAAAACTTAGAAGCACAGTAAACAAAATTCGTAAAGTAAAATTTGGACGACGAATTCGTCGAGGAATCTAAGTCCTTGTTCGTTTCTAAGAGCAGTGTCTATCTCTTCTAGATGAGTTGTCATATTGTACAGCAGTTTGATGTTATATTATAAGATCTGGTGGTTTGTTTATGTTTTTTGAAATAGAATTTCCAAAATGAAAAATCAAAACCCGTGATGTATTACTAACCCACCAGAAAAATGAAAATCAGGGTTAAAAAAAATCATTCCACTATAATTGTAATCAGGTACGAGACACTGTAGAACAGACACCAGTATAAGAAACTATGAGTTATTACCCAAAAAAGAAAGAATTTGAAGATGTTGAATTACCAACTGATCCAAATATGCCACCATGGATCATTTCTCCCAAGGAAGAAAAAGTTATATTTGCCAGATGGAGAAGAAAAGCATTTGCTAAATGTGATGATTTAATTAAAGCTTATGTTGAATGTTCAAATAGTTATAAGAATCCAATAGAAGGTATGGAGAAATGTAAAGCTATAAATGAAAAGAGTTTAGCGTGTGTTGCTAAATATCAAAAACAAAAATATTTAGATATTGAACGAGATTTATTGGTTGAAGAAAAGAAACAAAAGAGAGATTTATATAATTATTATAAAGAAAAGAAGTTAAAAGAATTACAATTGGAAAGAGAAGCAGCTAAGAAGAATCAAGAAGCTAATTAATTGAGTTCGTTTTTGTTTTTTAGACAAATATATATTCATTGTACATAGTAGAGTTATAAAACCATTTATAACTAAATTACAAATCCATTTTGATGACAAAGAAACTGTATGTAGTATATCACCGAAGTTACCCAACTGATGTCTATTTTCGGAAACACTAGAAATTAGCTTTGTTAGAATAATTACTCTGACGCTCAGCTTAGTTCAGTTAGAGATCGACGCATGTAGCAGCAAATATTTCTTCGACTTTGAACTAGCGAAAGTGTGTTTACTCTGGACTTGATGTTTTGATTGCAAAGCCCATTGAGGTCAAATCAATTTGAAACCTCTTGTTGATCTCCATCAGCATCAAAATTATCATTTTCAAAAACAGTACGAGAAGCCATAAATAAACTTCCATGTATTTNCCATCAGCGTCGAAATTATCATTTTCAAAAACAGTACGAGAAGCCATAAATAAACTTCCATGTATTTTACCCAATGTTTGAATATCTTGATATTGTCTTGTTGTAATCGCAATTTGTTCATTAAAATCACATATATTAGCATGTAATTGAGCAACTTGAGAATTCAAATGACTTAATTGACGTTGAGTTCTAGTAGCAGCAGCATTTGAAGTATTGACACTTTCATTAGATGATCTATTCGGAGTCTTTATCTTTAATGGAGTCTTTTGAATATCCATAATTGTCTATGTTTTATCTTGTAACTCTGGTTATATAATAAATAAACAAAAGTTTTAAAGAGAGTTTCCGATTTTTAACGAAAAAATTCCGAGCGCAAAAAAAAAAAAGTTTTTCAACTCAAAAAAAATGTCAAAATCTTTAAACGTTCTTTATCCCTTAGGAGAGAGCAATAAGAAAACATTTACACTAGCAGATAGCAGCAACCCAGAATACATTCTATATACAAACAAATACATATACAAGTGTCTATATCAACAGACATTTACTTTACACCAGTAGGATTTAAATATTTATATTTTAACAAAAGGAAAGAAAGATTATCGGAATCCCATCGACACATCCCCCGAAAACGTTTTGCCGGACATTAATTAGCAGATTGAAAACGTCCAATAAATTTAACATATCAATAACCCACCAAAAGAAAAGTGGAATAGTACCCTATCACTTTTCTATCCAATTCATATTAAAACCAGAACCCTTATCAATACAACAGAACTTACAGAGGAGATTTCATTTGAACGATTTGATGATCAACCACACATATTAGGATTATTAGTAATAATACAGAAATTCAGTATTTTAAGAAAAGTTGAAGATTGATTTTACATAGAAAAGAATATATAATGGACTCTACAGTGAAACCGATAAAGAAAGAACCAACAGAGTCAAATCTATTGTCACATTCACAATCATCACCTGTAAAATCACCCACAACATCACCGATTCAAGCGAATGTGCAGATAAAGACATCAAATCCATCTCCATTAAGTACCACCCATAGTATGTCTACATTAAATACAAATCAAACTTCCACCATACATAAGAAAAATGATGACTCAAAATTATCCAACTTCTTGCCTACAAAATCACAACCACTTCCAAACGCAATAGGAGGACCAAGACCTACTCCCCGTCCTTCAATACCGACCACATTACCACAAACAACCGCACGATCACAGCAACAACAGATGAATCCACATCTGCAGGTACATCCTCATCCTACCCATGCCAACCAACAACATTCACAACATCTAGTTCATGCACCACATACTCATCCAGCTCAACCTCGTGCTACACCTCAACATATAGCGCCCAAATATGCTAAAATTCAACCCGCAATTGCTCCAAAACCAGTAGCTGTCCTACCCAAACCCACTAGTTTTTGTCCATTGCCACTGGGGAAAACTCCATTTCAAATTCGACTGACATTTGCAGCATCTTTGAATCCAAAGTCTTCCTTAAATATAAATACGTCAAAGAGATGGGTGTTGCCACCTAGACCAAGACCAGGTAGGAAACCTACTAATGCAGAAGGTGGGGAGGAGAAAGCAAAACCGGCAAAGAGTCCAAGGAAAAGAACAAAAAAGAAGGATCTTGAACAACAACAACAGCAACAACTACAATTGCAACAGCAGCAACTACAACAACAGTCAGGAGAACAGAAAACTGTAGGGAGTATTCCAGCTGCACAACAGCAGCAACTGCAAGTTACATCAAATATACTTCAACAAGCTCAGTTGAAAGCTGGAAGTACGGGGCTGTCGACTATTGTTGCTCCTACAACGTCAACTAAGGCCATGGTTGTTAAACAGGAAGCAGTAAGTAATATTAAAGCACTTGAACAAATACTGCAACAACATCAAGTGAAAGGAGGATTGCCAGCAATTTCAAACGTGACATCGACATCTGCTTCTACATCTACCACAATTGTCAATTCACCTACAACTATGACAACTACAACAACATCCCCAACCAAAAACAATACTACGGTGTTCAATACTCCTATTTCCGCCAATATTTCACTGAGTAGTGTATCACCATTACCAGCACTTCCAAGAAGTATGAGCATGGCAACAACCAACTCTCCTGCTACTTCTACAATCACTTCTCCTAAAGCTGTAGTTGTTAAACAAGAACCATCGGATTCTATGGATATACTGAACTTACCAGTTGCAATACCTGCAGACGCAACTTTAACTACAATAGCACCATCACAACTGGCCTCAGGATCGAATTCTCAAAATCAACAAAATCAGAAACTTCCACTTCCACTTCCACCAATTCCAAAACCAATTGATCCAAGTGCACAATTAAATGATATGAAAATGACATATTTGGCAAAACTTAAAGAACAAGAATTGATCCGAAATTATATTGAAGTTATAACTGATCAAATTAAGGAATTAAGTTTTGTTCAGAATGGGGTTATTACATTTGATGCATTGAGTAACAATAATAACAATCATAACAACACTGCTAGTGTTCCTATTCCTAGGAAATCTTCTTCGCCAACAACTGCCAGTAGTAGTAGTAGTGCATCACCACCGGCTGCGGCTAAATACGATCAATTGGAGTCAATTAATAATTTGAATGATTTGAATAAGTTCTTGAACTATCTTACAAAATCGTCCAATATTATCCAATCAGCCAAAAAACTGCATCAGAAACAACAACAGAATCGTGATGAGGTATTAAATAGTCAAATCAATCATTATGTCGATGTTAGGAATAAATTCAAAGCGATGAAGAAACAAGAAGTGCAAAAACAGAAATCCAGTTTTTTGGGAATTGCCAATCCCGGTACAATTCCCGGCACCAACAAAAAGAAGAAATGTTCCAAGGGAACAACTTCAACATCAGCGTCGACATCCACAACCAAATCGCCTATCGACACCAAGGAAACAACATCGGGTTCACCACCGGCTGGCCCTTCATCTTCGATCTTCTCACGCACGACATTACCAGAACGACAATTCACTCCTGATTTATTACGACCCATGAAGGCGGCTAATTTATTCATGAGTGATCAACATCATGACAATCTCCATGATGATATAATCGTGGAAGAATTACAAACTGCCACTATTGAAAGTTCTCCGGGGTCGATGTTGACAAATGGTACAATTATGAATAGCAATGAGGATGGCGATATTGGTGCTGGTGGTGGGGTGAATACTGTAAACACTGATTTGGATTTTTTTATGGCTGATACTCATGATTTCTTGAATCGATTAATATTGAAAGATGATGAAGGGGATGTAAATATGCAAGATGATGGTTTTGCGAAGATGGAAGAGGATGTTTTGGGAAAGGTTGAGATACATTCTGAACTGCTGCCACAACCGCCGGTTCAACAGCAACAGGGGCAACAACAGCAGCAGCAACAGCAGGAACAGGAACTGGGTGTGAAGACTTCGATTCGGGATCATATACTTAAGAAGAAGCAGAAGTTCAATTGTGGATTTTGTACGAATGATACTCCATGTTTGTGTTTTGATGCAGAATTGGATCTTAGTAGTTTGAGAGATTGATGGGGAAGAGAGAGAGAAAGAGAGAGAGAAATGTTGTTGTATATTGGGTATATTTTTGGGTAGTTTTGGTTTTGACTTTTTTTACATGTATAAAAACAAACAGGATATGAACAAATAACAAACTATGAAATATTAGAAAAGACTTGTATATAGAACTTTTTTATGTTTATATAAAAATAATGATAAACGGGATTTATTTATTTAATTAAATATTTTGCAATTGTAGCCAATTAGCGAACTTTTCCGGGGTGCAACAAAAAACTTTTTCTTCAGTTCCGCAAATTAACGGAAATTGCCAGAAATCATGTATTTACATTGGACATACTCAGCATGCCAGACTTCTACAATTGTAATATTAATTCGGTTAGCACTTTTTGATTATAATAGGTATGACTAATCGTACCTCATTAGAAATAAATAAATAAAGGAATTGTTATGCTTCTCAAAACATAATGATAAATAAACATTGGAAATATATACTATACATTCTTCTCTCTCACTCTCACTCACTCACTCTGTCATCTCTCAAACAGATTTACCATAAGAAGGCAAAATATGAACCAATGGCAGCAGTGGCAGCCAAAACAGCGTAACCAGTTCTGTAAACACCTTTAAGAGTCAATTCTCTACCGAAATCCCAAATTAAATGTCTAATACCATTAGCAACATGATAAACAAATGGATAAGCACAAGCAGCCTTGAAACCTAATTTAACAATAACTGGTAAAGAAGCAAAAGCACCAACAATCATTCCGGAATCAAATGGGATGTTTAAAATGGAAGTGGCAGCATAAGCACAAGTTAAACCATAAAAGGCACCGGCCATGGCAACACCAGTAATTCTATGGAATGAAGACATGATCCAAGTTAATTGTGGTTCATAGATGGTTAAATGTGGAGAACTTGGTCTGTTCTTACGTTGTGCTACTAAGATATCTTGTTCTTGAGTACTTGAAGCTTTAATGGTAGAAATAGATCTAATTAAAGCTAATCTTGATGATTGTAATTTAGATGCATTGTAGATGGTGTTTAAAGTTGGCTTCTTTAATAATCCTAAACGAGCAATCATGGTTGTTAGATGTTATATATATATGGGGGGTAAAGCAGAACTGACTGATTAAAAGAAAGGGTTGCTTGAGTAATAAAATATAAAACTTGATGTGTTTTTGTTCAAGCAAGTGAAGAAGGAAGAAAAAAAAAAATCACACCCCGGAGAAAGGAGGGTGGGAAATAAGGGAGTGAAAATAATTTCAGCCAATTAGAATATTTTAAATTACGCACTCACAAGTCAGGTGATATGTGTCGCGTTAAACCTCACGTGATTCTTATCTTGCGACACACACGTTGATTTTTTGCACTCCCCCAAAAAATATTTTATTTTTGATTATCTTCACACTACCGTTAGATTATTAAAGTTCGTAATAGTTTTAGTGTACAGTACATGGAATATGAAATCTCATACACAAAATAAAGTTTAATCCCTTTTACCCATTCAATTTATAACCATTGTATAATACTCCTTAATCCTTACAATACTCTTAAGTTCGTTATCATATTATACATTCAGGAATGTGTGTGTGTGTGTGTATTGATGGGTTTGAATAAAATCAAACAAACACTGACACATGATAATAAAAAAAAAAAAAAGAAATTGAAGAACAAAGCTTAAAAGAAGAAAAAAATAACTTAAAAAATAATTCTTTAAACGGAAACGAATAACTACATAGAATAATAATAAAGAGTTTATATCTTTTTTTTCTTTCTACCTTTTGTATCTTTTTTATAAAATCAAAATTAGTCATCATCATCACATGGCAAATAGCCAAGATAATCATCATCAACGGCAGCAACCACAACAAACTCAGACACATAGTATGATAGAAACGTTGACTCATACAACAGCCCATCATCGTTCATCGCAACCACAACCACAACACCAAATGATGTCAGCAACAACAAATACAACCAGCAAACAAATATCTTTAAATTACCAAGACAACAATGAAACATCAACTACAATTGCAAATGATAACACCCAGCAAGACCACATCCGCCAATCTCCACAACAGCAACATGTACATCATCATCTTGATGACAACCCTAGAAGACATCATGAACGTCATTCCGATAATACCGTTGATCAAGATTCATCATCAGGCGATGAAGCAATTAAATTAGAATCTTCTACAGAATTATCATTTACCAAGAAAGATATAAGTAAGAGTCGTGCACAATCATTCCAATCTGTACTTTCAACTGCATCGTTGATTTCATTAAAACAACAAGTGCTAGCGTCAGCAAATAATACTACTAACATTGTTAATAATCCATCATTAATTCGCAGTAATTCAACAGTAAATAATTCCAAGAATTTTCAATCCTTCATTCAAGCTCCAGTGTTATCAAGTTTTACTAATTTAAAACAACAAGAAGATGAAGTTCAAATTGGTCAACAATTACCATTTGATGATAAACCTTTAAGTAAGCCATCATCAAGTGACAAATTAAATAACAATAACAATAGTGCGAAATCGGATGCCGAAAAAAATACTGCCTTTGACACGACCTCTTCGAACTCCTCCTCCGCCATTACTTCGCACAATAATAAGAACAATAAGAATAAGGAGGATGATGATCCTTTAATTCAACAACAAAATTTAACTTTAAAGGCATTAAAAAAATTAAGTTTATCACCAAGAAGAATTATAAATTCTGATATAACCCCTTTAACAACTTTAAAACAAGACGATCATCAAACCTTAGGACAACAAGAAGATCAATCAAAAATGACTGAACCTTACAGACCAGCTGAAGTCGATTTATCTTCATTTGCTAGTTTAACTAGACAACCAAAACCCCACACTAGTCCAACATCTGAATTAAAGACTTCTCCAAATACTACACATAATCATCATACTTATCATTCTATCATGAATAACAAGTCATCATTACCAAAATTACCGGAGGGAAAAATAGCCACACAAGAATCGTCGTCCACCACCCTTGAAAATTCCCCACAAAATGGACTGGAAAAATTTCAATCTCTCCCTCACAACCAACAACAATACCAAAACCAACAACAGCAACAACAACAGCAACAGATGTCGCATGCCCAACAAATCCAGAATGCACTTCAACAACACAACATCCAAATTCAAAATGCAGAATCACATCCTGCTGGTCAGCAGTCTCAACAAGGTGGTGGCGGGCGCATCCCAGCAGCAGTAATCCCCCCACAAAATATGCATGCGAAAAGGATTCCACTGAATCCTTCCCTTCAGTTGGGCATTTCGCAAACTCTCCCTGCTTCACCCACCCACTCTGCCCAACAACCATCACAACCTCAATATCAACTTAATCATCCAAGAGTAACCAGACAATTACAACAAATCAAAGGGTTAAGAAGTCCAATGTATGTCCCATGTGTGTTAAGAAGAACTCAAAATGGACTGGTCCATGCTGCTGGTGTGCGATCATATACCCATTCTCCAGATATCCAACCATATTCTTCAACATCTACGACCTCGCCTAAACCTGAATTATCATATGAACAACAATTACAGATGTTTAAACAAGGTGAAGCTACATCCTCCAAGGCATCAATTAAATCTATAGATTCACAAGCTTCGATAGAATCTGGTCATTCATTGACGGTAAATGCCAGTACTCCTAATTCGTTGACGAAATTCTTTTCTTCCGGAACCAATAGGAGTCATGATCAACTATTGAGAGCACCCCCAACTAGAAGACATTGGGTTAAAGATGAAACCGTTTTAAAATGCAGTATGCCTGCTTGTCCCAAAGTATTTAATTTTTTTGAAAGAAGACATCATTGTCGAAAATGTGGTGGGATTTTTTGTAAAGAACATACTTCCCATTTCCTTTATATCAATCATTTAGCTCAATTTACCACTGGTGGTAGAGGTACTTTATCCAAGGTTTGTGATAATTGTATTGAAGAATATAATGAATTTATCAAGAAGGAATTTGGGGTGAATGTAAGTCAACATGTCTATCACAAACCAATGACTGCACAAGAAGTAAAGAATCAAGAGATAAATGCTGTTGGACCTAATTATATGATATCGAAACATATCCCCAAAGAACCGCCTTTGATGACTTCTCCAGAATACAGAGATCAGATCAATAATAATAATAGTACCAATGAGGCGATGGCTGCGGTCATTAATAATAACTATAATGATACCCCACCAGTCAGTGGACCATCTAATAATAATAATAATAATTCCAATGGTGGTAGTAGAAATGAACAACACCTTGTAGGAAGCGTGCCTGCTAATTGGAGTTGGAGTTCGTTCTAGATTAATAAAAATTTAATAATAAGATTATTTATTTTATGAAATAAGTTAAGTTTGTATTTTTTGCGTTTAAGTGTATAACAAAATTTTATTTAGATTTGCCTGTTTTATATTTATATTTTGGAAAGTCGTTTATGCTTTTATATAGTGTATACAAATTAATTTGAGACAATAATACAAGACCGACTAAGAAACAGATCCACTTAAATATGAGGAAGTTTCGTACCTTTTATGTCAAAATCTAACATTGGTAGCGCAATGATAAATTCTCCTGCATATTGTCCAACTCCGTTTTTTTTCCCTGTTAATAGTGAATTTTTGAAAACACGCTGTTAAAGATCTTTGACAACTTTGACAACCCAAACAATTCATCATCAATTGGAATTGATTTGCAAATACACAGAAATATCAATCGCTAATAAAACAAAATGGCAATTGACAAACCACAAGTGAAAGTGTTGGGTGTTGGCATCAACTCAATTCGTTCATTATTACGAGTGATCATTTTCATTTCAATTGCAGGTGCTGCAATTTCATCCAGATTATTTTCAGTCATTAGATTTGAAAGTATTATTCATGAATTCGATCCCTGGTTTAATTTCAGAGCTACTAAATACTTAGTTTCCCATTCATTCTATGAATTCTTGAATTGGTTTGATGATAGAACTTGGTATCCTTTAGGAAGAGTGACTGGTGGGACTTTATATCCTGGACTTATGGTTACTTCTGGGGCGATTTGGCATATTTTAAGAGAATGGTTATGTTTACCTGTTGATATTAGAAATATTTGTGTTATGTTAGCACCGGCATTTTCAGGATTAACTGCGATTTGTACATATTTCTTCACTAAAGAAATGAAGGATTCAAATGCTGGATTATTGGCTGGATTTTTCATGGGTATTGCCCCAGGGTATATTTCAAGATCGGTGGCTGGTTCTTATGATAATGAAGCAATTGCAATTACGTTATTAATGGCAACCTTTTATTTCTGGATTAAAGCCATGAAATTGGGTTCAATGTTCTTTGCAACTTTAACTGCCCTTTTCTATTTCTATATGGTTTCGGCATGGGGTGGTTATGTCTTCATTACCAATTTAATTCCATTACATGTTTTCGTATTGATTTTAATGGGCCGTTATAATAAGAAATTATATACTGCATACACAACTTGGTATGCTTTGGGTACTTTAGCCTCCATGCAAATTCCATTCGTCGGTTTCCTTCCAATTAGATCAAATGATCATATGGCTGCATTGGGTGTATTTGGATTATTACAATTAGTTGGTGTTGGTCATTACGTTAAGAATCAAGTTCCATCTAGACAATTCAGATCATTCTTAATTGTTTCCTTAACTTTGGTATTTATTTTAGGTGTTGGAGCATTGTTTGGATTGACTGCAATGGGTTGGATCGCTCCTTGGACAGGTCGTTTCTATTCTTTATGGGATACTAACTATGCCAAGATCCATATTCCTATTATTGCTTCCGTTTCTGAACATCAACCTACTGCTTGGCCAGCATTCTTCTTTGATACAAGTATGTTGATTTGGTTATTCCCTGCAGGTATCTATTTATGTTTCCAAGAATTAAGAGACGAGCACGTATTTGTTATCATTTATGGTGTTTTATGTTCTTATTTCGCCGGTGTTATGGTTAGATTGATGTTGACTTTAACCCCAATTGTATGTGTTTGTGGTGCTATTGCCTTATCCAAATTATTTGATGTCTATTTGAACATTGTTGATCTTTTCTCAGAAGACGAATCAGTTGATGCTGAAAAGAAGACTACTAAAAAGACTAAAAAGGCATTCCCACTTGCTGCCTTATTATCTAAATTAGTTGTCTTGTTATCATTTGCCTTCTACTTATTTTACTTTGTTTTACATTGTACTTGGGTCACATCTAATGCCTATTCATCTCCATCCGTGGTCTTGGCATCTTCAAACCCAGATGGGTCTCAACGTATCATTGACGATTACAGAGAAGCTTACTATTGGTTAAGAATGAACACCCCAGAAGATGCCAAAGTTATGGCATGGTGGGATTATGGTTATCAAATTGGAGGAATGGCCGACAGAACCACTTTAGTTGATAATAATACCTGGAACAATACCCATATTGCCACAGTTGGTAAGGCCATGGCCTCTTCTGAAGACGTTGCTTATGAAATCTTGAGACAGCATGATGTTGACTATGTTTTGGTTATCTTTGGTGGTTTATTGGGATATTCTGGTGATGATATCAATAAATTCTTATGGATGATTAGAATTGCTGAAGGTATTTGGCCAGATGAAGTTCGTGAAAGAGATTACTTTACTGAAAGAGGTGAATATAAAGTCGATCAATCTGCTGCTGCAGCTATGAAGAACTCGTTGATGTATAAGATGTCCTATTATAGATTTGCTGAATTATTTGGTGGTAGAGATGGGAATGATAGAGTAAGAAATCAACAAATTCCTGCCTCTTCTCCAATCGAATTGAATGTTCTTGAAGAAGCTTATACTTCCGAAAATTGGCTTGTGAGAATCTATAAAGTCAAAGACTTGGATAATGTCGGTAGAGACTTAAAGCAAGCAAGTGAATTTGAAAAGAGGAGAAGTGATGCTGGCTCAAAGAGGAGTAGAGTAATCACCAGACCAAAGTTAGAGATAAGAGAATAGGCGTGTTTATATTTATAACATGTAATTATTGTTAAATACTTCTATGTCAATATTATAAAACGGATTTTTGTAAACAATGGCTTTACCCCAGGGGTCGGCCCGATCGGTATTGGTGATATTGATCCCACAATCGTTTGTTGGGTCGGATCTTTCTCTTCTCCCCACCTTCTTTTGAAGACAGCAACCCCAAAGAAAAGGTTAAATTAATTATTTGTTTATAAACGGAAAAATAATCTTAATTTTCCACCAATTTTCCCCAGTTTTATTTTTAAGTTTGCTTACGCGAATTGTTATTTAAACCCGCTAATTCGCTCCTTGTTAATCTTCTTTCTTAATTCTTTCATTTCAGTTTCTTCTTATTAATCATTACAATTCAATTAGAAATTTACAATGGCCGGATTATTTGATCTTGAATCTCACTTGATCTTTTACAGATCATATCACTTCAACAAAGTTAATGTGACAATTCATTTAATGTGTATCCCGATTATTTTATTATCAACAATCACCTTCTTGATTCCTCAAAATGTCTTAGGTGAAGCTCACCAATCCGTGAATCTCGGTTCTATTTTAGCTTGGGGTTATGGTATTTATTACGTCTTATTGGATTGGAAAGTTGGAATCCCATCAGCAGCCATCTTGACAACTTATGCTCATTTCATCAAGAATTATTATTTGACATTGTCCGAAACTAGTGAACCTACTCTGAGTGAATTTGTTAAATATGCAATCTATCTTCATATTGGTGCTTGGTTAGCCCAATTTTATGGGCATGGTGTTCATGAGAGACGTGCCCCTGCTTTGTTGGATAATCTTTTACAAGCTTTAGTTTTGGCTCCATTTTTTGTTGCTTTTGAAGTTGCTTTTGCTCTTGGATTAAGAAGTGACTTGAAAAAGACTATGGATAATAAGGCTGGTGCTAATCTTAGAGATTTCCGTGCTAGAGAAAAGGCAAAGAAGGCAGCTAAAAAGGATCAGTAGATTTTTATACCGGATAGAGTAGAATTGGATCTAGTTTTCGCCTATTACATGTGTATTACCTATTAAAGAAATATTACGTATAACCCTTTCTAACGAATATTATGTATAACTCTATTAACGAATATTATGTTGTGTTTAATTATAATTTAAATGCAAGTTGTTGCTTTGTGTATAAGCTTCGTATCTTCTTTTAACTTCTGGTTCGTATAATGATACCCCTTGTAATTGATTTCCAATTGTGAGCCATCCTGGTCTTGTATTATGATCCCTACCAAATATCTCAAGCTTTCGAGAGTGAATCCCTACTAATCTCTCAACTATATCATAAAATCTATCTGGTTTCCTCAGAGTTTCTCTTGTCCCACTAACAACAACATCCATGTCTATTTTTCTATTAATCCAAATTGGGTTTCCTTTCAAGCCAACTAAAAGATGTTCTTTGGAATGATTCAACCAGTGGCCAGTCCTTCCAGTGACGATTGTTCTCTTAAGTTGATTTAGTTTGACCCAGATCATTTCATCTGATATTTTATATCCCCATTTCAATAATGCTCTTCTTCCAATTTCTATGGATCTACCAGTAACCCAAAGCATTATAATGCCTTCATCTTGCAATTCGTGCATTGGTAACGATAACAATTCTTCATCTTTACATGTTCCATAAGGTAACGACATATGAATATCCCAAGCAGGATCAGAAATAATTGCTGCAAATTTGCCGAGAATTTTGAATGGTAAATATCTAATGTCACAATTGATCCATTGTGCGGGTAACACTTCTCTAAATGATTCACTAAAACAATCACCGATTGAATATTCATGAACCTGATTGTTTTCTTCGTTTTCTTTCTGATCCAGCAGATAATGTGACGAATTCAGATTGAGCGTATAATAATGTAAATAGCGACAAGTTTTCATTTTATGGCAAGTATCTAAATAAGAACAATCTCCTAAATTTAAATCTGTATGATTGTTAATAATAGGTAAAAAATGGATCTTACATTGAGAACATTTATAAATTTCATTGGATATCATGTTTTTACTTTGAGATATCCGTTGGTGTACTGTAGCTTGGGGAATCATCTGTTTGTTAGTTCCATATTGTGAATACTCTTTCTTATTAAGCCCCACTGTTCCTAAAATGTGATTATGATTAGAATCGTTACAAACGTTATAAAAGAAAACTTTCTTGGTCTTTAATCTAGCTCTTTCTTTGCTTAATATAGTTCTTGCCGTTGGTCTTTTGATAAGTTCGAATAACATGTCTGGATTGAATGTAAAGCTTGTCTTAAGAACAATCTCATGAGAATAGATTGGATCCATCTTAAGCTTTGGAGTTTCTAAAAGTTCAAACAATGTTTTCGGTTCCTTTTGAGGTCTATGAATGCCACTTACGATCATCAGTTGAGGAAAAGAACCCCCCTGAAGTCTAGCTTTCAAAAGAAGAATACCACTAACATTTATCCATATTAATTTCGGGGGAGTAATTTCTAATCCAACATTGCTATTCAATAATTTTGAGAATTTCAACAGATTTCCACTAATTAAGTTAAACTGAATAAGATAAGTTAAAAATTCGGAAATATTGGTTAATTGGATACTTGGATGATTCGGATTACTTTGAATATATTGAATCAACAATGCTCTAATTTTCCAGAGATCTCCATCAATTGGAGGCTTTGTTAAGACATCCTCACGATACAAGATAAACTCAACAAATGGAACAAAGCAATCCTTACTATAGATCATTCTATACCTTGTTGATGTATACGTGGATTCCTTTCCTTCTTCTACTTCGTGTCCAAAGAGTCTTCTTTGTTCAGAAAAGTGGGAGGAAAGTTGATTTTTTGATTTTTGCAGCATTTTTTTTATTTCAACCTCCTTCAATTTCATTGATTGTTCTTTTTTTGTGTGTGTATTAATTGTCAACAACAATTAAACAAAACAAACCACACAATAGAGGAAAGTATTACTTGACCTCTAACTACAAAGACGCGTATATATATATATGTTGTATAATTTTATATTCAATTTATATATAAAAAAATGTAACAATTAGAAAAACAATATAATCGAAGAATGAATAAATTTATAAAAATAGAAGATAAACAATAAGAACAAGTTCGTAATACCTCTCAGCAGATAACTCTAAAATCCAAATCCGAATGGATTATCAGGGGTAGCAGCCAGAATGTTCGCTTTTTGACCAGTTGGTTGTGTTTGTAATGGAGCATTACCAAATCCCGTTCCTGTTGGTTGTGATTGTAACGGTTGATTACTAAATCCTTCAAATTGTGCTTGACCAAAAGAAGTAACTGGAGCTTGTTGACCAAATGATGGTGGTGAAGAAATAGATGTTGCTTGGAATTGGTTCACCATTTGGTTCATATTTGGTTGAGAAGAAAACTGATTAAATGGTTGTTGGAACTGGTTAAACTGTTGTGGTTGTTGTTGTTGTTGCGGGAATTGGCCATATGACTGTTGCTGTTGTGGGAATGGATTCATTGCTTGCTGAGGTTGTTGTGGGAATGCATTCATTGGTTGTTGAGATTGGAATTGATTCATTGTTTGTTGTGGGAAAGGGTTTGCAGTAACTTGTTGACCAAATCCAACAGGTGCCCCGAAGGCTGGTTGTGGAGTTGGGGCTGGGGCCATAGCTGGTTGAGCTCCAAATGATGTAGGAGGAAGTCCACTAGTAACTTGTGCGCCAAATGAAGTAGCTGGTAATCCACCAGTAAGTTGTTGACTGAATGATGTAACAGGTCCACCAGCTGCCACTGGTTGTTGACCAAAGGAAGTATTAGGGACAACGTTAGTTCCCATGAAGCCACCAGTTATTTGTTTACCAAATGCAGATTGTGGAACAAATCCACCTGTAATTTGACCACCAGTTCTTTGAGCGGGGACCATTGCTGGCTGATTGAACGTTGTTGGTGGTAATCCACCTGTAAGTTGAGCTGGAATTGCAAAAGTGGTTGGTGGCATGGTAACAGTTCCTGCCTGTAATGGAACAAATGATTGACCAAATGTAGTAACGGGTGGTGCGCTATCTGCTCTTTGAATACCGCTCTGTTGAGGAACAAATGTAGTTGAACCAGTTTGTAATGGAATTATACCAAATGTTAATTGTGGTTGAATTATACCAGTTTGTTGAATTGGCATGAAACCTGTTGGTTGTGCAGTAATTGGAACAAAACCTGTTGGTTGGGCAGCTAAAATACCACCGGTTTGGACAGGAACCAAAACACCACCTCCTGTTCTTTGAACTGGGATAAGGGTACCGGTACGTTGCGCAGGTACAGGGACGGCAGCACCCTGAGTTTGAATAGCAAACTTTTGATCTGGTTGAATTAAAGTATTATTGGTCTTTACTGGTTGAAGCGGTGGAGCTGATGGGATCTGAGATGATGAAGAGGCTGGTGGTGCTGGTAGTGGTTTGTTATCAATAGTTGGTTTGATATTAACAAGATCTGATAAAGAGCCCGTATATTGTGGTGCTTGAGGTTGGACTGGTTTAAGAAGATCTTCACTTGACCTTGCAGCAGGCTTGACTGCCCATGCGTCATCTTCAATTTTATTGGTACTTTTCGTTTCCGGCGTTGCTGCCTTGACTGGAGAAGGCAATGCCTCTGCAGTTACTTTGGATACTTCACTTGCTGCGATATTGGTTTTAAGAGCACCGTTCGTGTCCACAAACAACCCACCAGCAGGTTTTGCTTCTTCTGAAGTCTTCTTTCTATCAAATTTATTGTCCAAGTATTTCATAACTCGAATAATATCACCTTCTCTTAATCCCAAGGTTCTTAACAATGATGGTGAAATATCCTCCAAAATAGTTTGATCCATTTGCTCACGGTTAAAGTTGAGGGTATAACGTTGACAATTCCCAATATCCACACCACATTCGAGGAAGAAGTCAAACCAATCGTAGTCGGATTCAGGCGCACGACCTGCTGGAGAAAGCATAGATTTCGTCTTTTGTCTAGTTGGTCTGGCTGGAGTCACATCATTAATTACAGCTGTTGCTGAAGGAGCCTTCTTCATTTCACTAGTTGCACCACTCTTCGCCTTTGGTTTCTTTTCAAGTTGCTTCATCACTGCTTCCTTATACTTTTCCAATGAGGTACCTGTAACTTTTTCAACATATTCTAAATCTTCAATTGATAACTTTTCGGCACCAACTGCAATTTTGACACCATTTGTTTTGTGTAAATGAATTTTTCCTTCATGACAACCCAAAAATTCAGCTTCAACTTTAAATGATCCTGAACTGTCAATCCAAGTTCTAACTCTATGATAGTTTGGCATTGATTTGTCTTCTTCATTCTTCTGTTTACTTGATTCCTTTTCTCTTTGAAGTCTATCTTTTTCTCTAACTCTATCACGTTCTTCCCTAGATCTATGATGATGACGTGCCTTTTCTTTAGTTTTCGTAGACTTGTGTCTAACTGGTCCTTCGGTCAATTTGTCCAAATTCGAGGTACTTATGATTTCAATATATGCAGAGGGGACAACACCTTGTCGACGTGTATCGGTATTTTCCACCATCCACCAATCCCTTGATTTTGACTCATCTATAACGTAAACTTCGTCACCTTCCTTACAGTCTAATTCATCTCTACTTTGTGCTTCGAAATCATACATCAATCTACCAACTTTTCTATTGCCTGCGCCGGTCTTTGCTTTTGATGCTCTTTCTACTTCCTTTAATCCTTTAGCTGATTCTGCTCCTTTCAAATCTCCCAAAATAGACATTATAGCATCAGCCACATCCTTTGTTCCAGTATGCAATTCAATTGAAGCTGAAGGATTCTTAAATTCCAAGAATACATGTTTCTTCTCATGACTAAAATCTATCAAATCTCTAATTCTCCATTGGTCATCACGATTTGAAGCGCCTCTAATTTTGAACTTCTTTGGTGTACCCTTATCTGCTTTCACTATGATTAAACCTTGACCAATTGATAAAACGACTGATCTTTTCTTGCGACCATCGACTTCATCAATATACCAGGTGAAAAACTCTCCATCAAATGTGTGATTTCTACCTTGTTCGACATCTTCTACTTGTTCGTACAGTTCTACGCGGGATGGTCTGGTTGGAGTTTCATTACCAACCGGTCTATTTGGCATTGGCGGTGGAGCTTCTTCTTCCTCTTCTTCCACTTGATTGTATCCAGAGGTAACAGGCTGATTTGGACGAGGGAAGTCTCTTACAGGCATTGATGCTGTTGGTGCTTGTTCTGGAGATCTCTCTTTCGTAAGAGAAGGGATATTTTGGTTGACTGGGATTTGTGGTTGTTGTTGTTGTGTAGCTGGGACAGAGGTGGCAGGCTGAGCTGCTTGCTGTGGTGTTTCACTAGACCCAATTTGGATATAGTTAGATGGAACAAACCCAAATTGAGTCTTGTCATTATTGCTAGCCAAGATCCAATCAGGGTCTTTCAAGTCGTAAATATTAAATTTGGCTCCTTCTTTGAAAGAAAGTTCCTCCTCTGTTTGTTTATCATAATCATATAATGCAGTTGCTTGTTTGATAACAGGGGCCTATGAAAAACTGGTTAGTAACAGATCCCATGCAAATAAATCTAAGATCGGAATCAAGAAAAACATACCTCTTCAATATAGTTCGAAGGAACTAAACCCAGGGGTTCATCTACTTCTTCATCTCCAACAGCTAAAACTCTCTTTTTAACTTTCCACCATTCATCGATATCTGATTTTTCCAACAAATATAAAAGGTCATCAGTTTTTATTGTCAACTCTTCTTCGGCTTGAGCTGTATAGTCATACACTGCCTTGTATACCCCTATGTATAAGGACTGCATTGGCATCAATAATCGAATTGATTGGGTGTCAAAAGATCTATGGTAAATGTACCTTTCAAAATTGGAGATTATGTCAGAAATTTGGACGTAAAATTTAAAGATTTTTGAACAATCGGCACACCCTCCCTCCTTTTCTTTTTAGTTTTAAAATTAGATTAACCACCAAATTTCAATTTTTTGAGAAATCGAGAAAAGACCGAAAAAATATTTGGAATTGTGGAACAATAGACAATAGACTACTTCCACACAAAAAAACATCGTGTAGTTGGCACCAATATAGCAAAGCCAGTGTTAAAGTTACCAAACCTCCGTAGCTAAAAGCTGTAACTAGTAAAATATTTGCAAAAGAAAAAGAGTACCTCAAGTAATTCCTTTGAATGGAGATATGGAGCGATATATTTATTTCGGTAAAAAGTTGCAAAAATTAACAATAGATTGCGAAAAAAAACATAAAAAACTATTAACTCTAAATAAAACAAACGAATACTCATAATCTTTCTAATTTACTCTAGTTAATTCCCTACTATAACCAAACAAAACGGTTTCAATGTTTTTCAAAGATGTCATAGCAGTAAATTTATCATTCTCTGTTATAGCCGAGCCAATATGTGGGGTCAAAACTACATCTTCTCTACCAAACAACTCAGGATGAACACCTGGCTCATGCTCAAATACGTCTAAACCAGCAAACAATACCTTACCCAGTTTCAAGCCATTGACTAAAGCTTCTTCATGTATAACATATCCCCTACCAATGTTAATTATTCTCACTTGCTTCTTCATTTTATTTATTAAGTCTTCATTTATCATATGCTTGGTAGCAGGAGTACCTGGACACGCAATCACTATAAGATCGGCAAAATCAGCTGTATCTGCCAAAGATTGATGATATGTCATCTTAATACCAACAGATTTCTCTTCTTCAGCGCTTAGAGGTCTTCTTTTGACATAATGTATATTCATTCCTATACATGCCAACCTGGTTGCAATTAGTTTCCCAATATTTCCAAAACCAACAATAACTGCATTATGACCTCTAGGAGAGAGGTTTTCTCTTCCACAACAAGCATCGGCATATCCATCACCAAAAGTAGTTTGTATGAGAGCTTTTCCTGACTGCTGATCAAATTCACCTTCGACTACAGATGTTCTTATTATAGCAGTATGACCAATATCTGGTCCAAAGTGATTTTCAAATATTTTAAAATTTCTAAAACTTGTGATTGTATTATATAAGACAAGATCTGCAACTGCTTCAAAGGCAATTTGAGAAGGGACATTGGTTAATATAATACCTCTTTCTGCCATCCCCTGACTGTCGTAATGATCGTAACCTACTGTACAACTAGCTATAATCCTAAGATTTTTGGGAGCAAAACTTATTAGTTTTCCTCTAAACCCACCAATCTTGTGAAACCCCGACCAGCCTGCATATATTGCTTCTATATCTGCAAGCTTGGTTTGAAAATCATGTAAAACTTTTTCAAGTGTGGTTATTTCATAATGAATAAATTCAAATTTCCCATTGAATTCTTTGAGGAACTGTTGCTTGGGTTTACCAAGTACTAAAACTTTTTGTTTAACTGTCATAATTCAGAATCTTTAACTACGTAGAATATGTGATTAGAAGTCATCCTCCAATAGAATATGGGTGGAAATTCATAGATATTTATATTGTTTCAGATAAAAGTGTTAACGGAGATACACGGTAAAATTCCACACATTTGCAATCCATATTTTTGGAACACAAAGATAAGCGACCACTTTTCCACCGATTACCGTGCGGCTCATCGATATTTTTTCAAGCTTAAGCCGAGCACACTGACTGTTTATTGGCTATCTACACAGAAAGTGCCACACCTAAGGAGACCACCTCCTGAATCCCGTTGGATCTAACCGCACTTCCAATTTCAAGAATTTCTTGCATGCAACAGTGGTTATGTCTACACATGACTACAATGGTTTGGTTTAGCAGTGCCGTGTACCTTTTTGTGACAGGGGTTGAAAAGATCTCTGGTAAGGCTTCATGCAATTTACAACCAGCGTATTAGCCGAATGGGCAGATGGGAGCAGAAACGTAGATTTACACTGGAAACATATGATCTAGAGTGGTTTTGGTGTTTTACAGCTGTTTCGCGATATTTCTGATATCAGCTTATCTCATTTTGTCAGCATATTCTTTGGTCTTGGCAATTTGGAATCTTTTCATACTATCTCCACGAAAGCTTCAAGCACATCCCAAACCCACCCCTCTTCTAGGCAAGCAATGCCGAGAATGCTTTCTAAAGATAAGCTTCTTCGTCTGGTTTTCACATTTTTATATTCTTTTATTAGAAAAAAATCGGTTAAAAAAAAGGTTTCTGAGAACTGTAAAAAATACTAAACAAAATGAAATCATAGTTATGAATATATATGTTAACAAAGAATCGTTTCCTTTATATCCTTCATAGATGTAAATATTGAAATTTTAATGGAAACGTGATGAAACTTGTTGGAATTTGAAATCTAAAAGAAAACACCTAAATCAAATCCCGTTAGAAAACATAACGGATGCAATTATGTACCTGCACATTTTCTCATGTCATTATTATCTTGAGGGCGTTTTCTTATGTTTCCATTCTTCTTAAATGTCCAACTGTCAAATTTAATGGTGGTGCATACTTTCTTCACCCAAGTACTTGGCAGTCAAGACGGTACCACAGTGCCAGCATCTAGATTTCTTACCATCTTCAACCTTCATCCAGTAAGCCTTGTGTTCGTCATCACCTTTACCTCTACAACCAACATATCTGTAACCGAAAAAGGTTGGAACTAAGAGTGGGTCGTCAAAAGTACCAGTACCTTCACAAATTGGGTTTTCCATATCGAAAACATCAACACCTTCTCTCTTACCTAAAAGTTCTAATCTTTGTAAACCGGTAGATTGTTCGAAATCTGTTGGGATAGTACCTGCTTTAGCACCCTTACCAATTAAATCACGTTCACTAGTAACTTCAGCTAAAGAATCAGCGGTCTTAAGTTCAGTTGGGAGTTTATTTAATAAGATTCTTGAAGTAGATAATAATCTAACTTGTTGTCTGGCAACTCTGAAGGTAGTACGAGAAAGCATTACTAGAATTGATGTTAGTATCCATGTATACAGGTTGGATAAAAGGTGTCTAACTGTCTAATTGTACAATTGGTCAATGGATTATGTCCATGTATTAAGTACCCCAGTTCATTTGACATTCAAGATTCTGTTAAATAAAATCCAGAAACTGTGGAGACTTGCAAACAATTTCTAAGTTTAATACACTCAATTCGTAATCCAGGACGCATATTTGGAAGATATTTCTTTAAGTGGTGAGTCAAAGTTTCTCAATTGGTATTAGCTTTTCCACTGGAATTCATCTCATCTGCTTTTCTACTTCAATTTATGATTAACGAGATTGTCTTTGCCTGCAATTGGTCCAATTGTACTACTTAGATAATAGTTGTAATGAGTAGGTACATACTTATGTGATTATATGGTTGTAGTAAATTAGTTGTACACTTAAAAATTCAAAACCCGATTGCAATGTATTTGTTTTATAAACCAAATTTGAGAATCAGCTAATTTGTACAGCTATTTTTTTTTCATGTTTTTCGTTATTATTAATTGAATTTTATTGGTTTGAATTTTGTATCATATTTTGGGTGAATTAGTCAGCTGATCAGTTTCACGTGATGTGTCATGTGATCAAAGTCACATGATTTAAGTCACATGACCGATTTTTAATTCTTCAGCTAGGGTTGAAACCCTAAGCTGTCACGTGAATTTATATTTTGATTTCGCACGACTTTTTCAAGCATTTTCCAGGAAACTTTTTTTCATTTGTTCTGGCTACACCCAAAAGCTAGTGCGCGTTCCCCCATACAAAAATAGATAGTACCATAGTTAAAGAGTTGCCTATCTTAATATGCAGTACCTTTGATTCTCTGTTTAGAATGCACTCACACTAACAAACAATTTTCCCATACTGTGTAGAGACCCAAACAATCCAATTCACCTTATTAAAATTTTTTTTCTTCTTAATAAATTTTCAACCTTCTTCTTTTACAATTTACATCAGTAAGTAATAGGTATGTGAATGACCTATACATATAATAGACGTTACATTTTTGATTATATCCATATAGAATGAATGAATGAGAGGGACAGAACCCAATGAATACTACTTATTTACGACTACAGATAACTATTTACGACCACTTTAAAAGATTTGAATTTGTGAAAAATTTTAATATGATAAGTTTAATAGAACAAATGTATAAACGAACATCGCAACCGCCAATGCATTCATGATTTACATATAGGCTTTATTACATGATTTTTTGATCTCCAATTCGAAGAGAGGGATTCCAAATAATTTTTGATAAGTTGAAAATATTATGCACTTAATCATAGATCACATACTTCCAAGATCAATATCATTCATCGTTTAATAAAAAATGTTCGACTGTTAATTATGATATAAAATGAAGTGATCAATATACTAACATTTCTTTTAGTTCAATATGCCAAAAAAGAGAGCTTCCAACGGTAGAAACAAGAAGGGTAGAGGTCACGTCAAGCCAGTTAGATGTTTAAACTGTGCCAGATGTGTTCCAAAGGATAAGGCTATCAAGAGAGTCACCATCAGAAACATGGTTGAAGCTGCTGCTGTCAGAGATTTATCCGAAGCTTCTGTTTACGCTGAATACGCTTTACCAAAATTATACAACAAATTACACTACTGTGTCTCTTGTGCTATTCACGCCAGAATTGTCAGAGTTAGATCTAGAACCGACAGAAGAATCAGAACCCCACCACAAAGAAAGAGATTCTCTTCTGACAGAAAGGTTGCTCCACAAGATGCTGCTAAGAAGGCTAACTAAACTCTTTTTTTGTACTTAAATAACTGTATTTAATATAAAAATTAACAAATGTCATAATATAACGAAAACCTTGTATATTGATTTGCAGAGTATGTTGTACGTGGAACTCAAGTGAAGTCAACTTTGATCTAACTTAACAAATTAGTTTCTCATTCTCTAAAAAACCTATAGAACTATTCCATTAGTAGTGAGCTTCCATTATCAGATTGGAAGGCATGTTTTCAAGAATCTCTTGTCTTACTTCTGAGTGCTTGGATTTCTAAGTAAATGAATACTTGGTAACTTTTTCGCAGCTAGAATTTCGAAGTATGCAAAACTTGAAAGCAAGGATTATACAAATAATATTGCCGAAAGCAAGATATGTTAGACTATAATAATACGGGGATCGACAGAGTTGTTCCCAAGAACCTCTGGTAATTGCCTTTGTAAATGATTCCTCAAACTACTCAAATACACTTTACACAAGTGAGGTTATGCCTATCACGTGATTGCTCCTGATCATAAAGATGTCATATTTTCTAATTTGGGTAGATGGCGATTAATGATTTGGATCGTATGCTACGTATTGTAGAATCAAGTTCGATAAGTACAAGGTATGTAATTTGACCTAGAAAACCCAAACGAGAAATGAAATGAAATGTCAATGATAGGGACTTGAAAAGGTATCACTTGTTGTCATAAGTTAGATAGGCGATCAATTATTTTGATTTGTTGATCCCAATAAGCTTGAGTGACCCTAGACAGGTAGTAATATGATCGGCCCCTTCTAGTGCTCTGAAGAAAAGATAGGTTGCAAATTTTGACTATCGAAAAAAAAAATGCAACCATCAAAAATTACGCAGCCACATCTCATACTAAGGCGGCAATTGGTAACAAGCTATATATTTCAATGATCAAATGTTTAATCGATCCTATGACTTCTATCCAGTTTAATGTAGACCAAAAGGGGATAGCCGCTTTCCCCGATTTATAGATTATGGCCTCTGATGATATGGTGTTCAACATCACAGTCATGCAAAAAATAAAGATGCTGCAAAACCTGGAATTGTGGCTATTCTTCGGCTGATATTGTCTAATTGTATAATTACTGTTCATTGTTCCTTTTTTAGTAGACTTGGTTGCTTGGGGTCATCGAACTTCCTGTAGATTTATTGTAATCTTAGAGTTAATAGATTACTGATTACCAAGAGATGGTTGCAAATAGACAAGAGACAAGCAAATTTTACTTCTCGTCAGAAAGAATGTGAAAGCAAAAAAATTGATCATCTAATTTTACTGAGAAAATGAAATTTTAATGAGACACACACAAAATAATCACACAACATAAAATATTTTTTTGTTTTCTAATCCTCTCTCTATTCAATAAATGGCTGTCTCTCTCTCCTTCTGTTTTTTTTTTGGGGGCATCTTTACTTGACTTCAAAATGTCATTATCGACAACAACAAACATCATCATTTGTAAAGTTTGATATACAAAGGTTTGTTCTCTCTTTTTTTTGCATCTCCCAACTCAATTGACATATAAGAACTAGTAATCAGAAATCATTAACTCTTTCTAAAAAAACATTACAAGAATTAATTATTTACATATTTGGAAAGTTACATTATAAACTTACAACGTCATTTTTTCTCATCTCTCGTCCCCCGTTCCCCCCCTCCATTATCGTACGAAATTTACAAAGATAAAATTATAAACAGATTGTTTATAAGAGCCTTATTTTGTCATACACAATCAATTCAAACTCAATTCAATTCAAACTTAATATATACATTTCTTGATTCCAAGAAACTTGCTATTATTATTATCAATTAACCACATTGATAATCAAATCAATTCAATCAATTTAACCGTACCAATACCAATCGCAAATAAAAAAAAGTTTTTCCCTTTGCCGGTGGTTGATTCTATTTTTTCTTTCACCTCCAAATTCAAAAAAAAATCCCTTTGTCCATTTTGAAACACAATTGACTACTAAATACTTGTTTAAAATTACATTAAATAATATAGCTACTACTACTATACACAATTACAATAATCCATAGATGACAGCAGACGAAACTTGGAAGTTCTCTCAATGCTTCGGAGATAAAGGAGACATTGAGAATATTACCGAAGCAGATATTATATCGACAGTAGAATTTGATCATACAGGTGATTTTTTGGCTACTGGTGATAAAGGTGGTAGAGTTGTTTTATTTGAACGAAATCAATCCAAAAAGAAACAAAGTTGTGAATATAAATTCTTTACAGAATTTCAAAGTCATGATGCTGAATTTGATTATTTAAAATCTTTAGAAATTGAAGAAAAGATTAATAAAATAAAATGGTTAAGAAGTTCAAATGATTCACTTTATTTATTATCCACAAATGATAAAACAATTAAATTATGGAAAATTATGGAAAAACAAATCAAATTGGTAAGTGAAAACAATTTAAATGGTTTAAATCATTTACCTTCAACTGGAAGTTTTGATGTATCATCTTTAAAATTACCTCAATTACAATTACATGATAAATTAATTGCAGCCCAACCTAAAAAGATATATTCAAATGCTCATGCTTATCATATCAATTCGATTTCTGTTAATTCAGATCAAGAAACATTTTTAAGTTCAGATGATTTAAGAATTAATTTATGGAATTTAGGAATTGCTGATCAATCATTTAATATAGTAGATATCAAACCAACAAATATGGAAGAATTGACCGAAGTTATTACTAGTGCTGAATTCCATCCTAGTCATTGTAACTTATTTATGTATTCATCTTCAAAAGGAACTATTAAATTAGCCGATATGAGATCAAATTCATTGTGTGATTCTCATGCTAAAATATTCGAAGAATATTTAGATCCATCATCTCATAATTTCTTTACTGAAATTACTAGTTCAATTTCTGATGTTAGGTTCAGTTATGATGGTAGATATATTGCATCTCGTGATTATATGACTGTTAAAATATGGGATTTAGCAATGGAAAATAAACCAGTTAAAACAATAAATGTTCATGAACATTTACGAGAAAGATTATGTGATACTTATGAAAACGATGCAATCTTTGATAAATTTGAAGTTCAATTTAGTGGAGATAATAAATCAGTAATGACTGGTTCTTATAATAATAATTTTATGATTTATCCAAATGCCATATCTTCATCCTCAAATTCAATCGCATCTTCATCCCCACCTGAAAAACCAATGTTTAAAACCACATCCTTTAAGAAAAACAGTAGAAAGAAACCATTCAATGACGATGAAGAAGGTGGAGACGATGATGATGACGATGATCGTTCTATCAATCAAAATCCACCAAGTAAAAAATCACCAAGTTCAATAGATGAAGAGGAAGATCAAGAAGAAATCATTTTACAAGCAGACAAATCTGCGTTCAAATCCAAAAAATCAGGACATCATCCAATGAGACGTAGAATGATGAGCGGTATAGGTAGCACATCTGGGAATGATTTTGATGATACTGATTTCAAAAAGAGTATACTTCATTTATCTTGGCATCCTAGAGAGAATTCAGTAGCAATTGCGGCTACTAATAACTTATACATCTTTTCTACATTGTGAAATTGAACAAGTTCCCTTGCCCCTTACTTTCATCTCAAGTTTTTCCATCCCATTTTAATGAACGTGCATGTTAAAGTTTTTTTGTTTATGTTGACGTGATTATAAATAATTCATTTGTTTAGTTTTGACTCTTTCTCGTCTTTGTTTCTTATAATTTATATTAGTTTGCCTTTTATATATATACTGTATAGTTTCGTTTTGGTGCTTCTTTTTTGACTGTCTTTTTTATAACTTTATTATAATTTATATAAGTACAGGTAATTATTTGCCATGTAATGTGTCCATTTTAGCCCAATGTTGTCATCGCCGGAATTTACTTACCCCAGATATATGTAATAGACAGCATCGAGCCATGAAAGCTCAATTGAGTTGTAAAAAGAGGAAGTTTACATTCAATCGATCTTATTTTGCTATTTCAGAGATGCTGACTCTTGACAACAATGTTCCTTCGATCCCATCGAATTTGTCAGCACAATTCGGTCTTCTACAAATTTAAACTCCTTAATAAAACATACAAAAACAATAATTATCTTCTCATATTATAGACTATATATTTTTAAACTAAAGTAGACAAATATATCCAGAGAACCACTTACTCAATAAGTACTCTTTCCAAAAACGTCACAAAAAATGCAAAACAAAAAAACACAACACTTAAAACGAAATCATATAACTATAACATTCCAAATTTAATCCTTAACAACATGTCTGTTGACATCATTGTTCCAGAATAAAGTCTTATCACCATCACCCCAGAAGAATGGCTTAGATCTGATGTTTTGGTAATCATATTGTACTGGCCATTCATCATCACTTAAATGACGTTGATGTTTTCTATGTTCAGCATGTTCCATTTCAATCTTACTAACTGGAATAGCAGTTAATAAAATAGCTGGAATTGCAACTAAGTAAGTTAACTTCTTCCATAATTTGGTAATACCTTCAGAATGATGAACCTTTTCTTCATACTTCTTAATGAATTCTTCTCCGGCCTTCTTGTTAACTTTAGAACCAGCGTAGGCTAAATCATTGATATACTTGGAAGTACCATAACCATGATGGTTGAATCTTCTTGCAGTGAGTTGTGCGGCTCTTCTAAACATCGTTTTGTTGACTTTGTAATTGAGTTATAATGAAAATGTAACTAATTTACTCTCAATTTTATTTGAGCCTTTAAAAACAACGAGTAGAAGAAACAGAAAAAAAATGGTTTCATTTCTAATTTGTATTTGAGAAATTTTATTGGTTTGAATTTGGGTCATGTGACACGAGTCATGTGATCTAAATTTCTTTTTTTGTTTTTGTTTTGCAGCCATTCTTTTGTTGGAGCGAATTTTAGCAGTGATGACGAAGTTTTCTCAACCTCAGAAGTAGCGGATAACACATCCGAACTTTAAAACAATATTAATCGAGTTCCTTATTTTCAGGATGGAATTGAAAGAGTCATCTAGCAGGAACAATATTGTTAGTTTTGAATACAAATTTACTAAGATTATACATGCACTTCAAGTGAACTTGGCAAGTACTTTATTGCGATTTTCTGTTAAAATTCAGTAATTGGTTTTGATTCTGCAAATTACCTGTGGGTGATTCAATTTGCGCGTTGGAGGAAAGCTGTCGAACATGTTTCCTTTCATTAAGCTGAGACTCACATAGTTCACAAATCAAATAGTTTGTTTAACATAGGTTCCCCTCCCGCAATTCTTTCGAATCATAATGCAATTGTTTACTAAATCCTATATATCTATTCAAATGATTAGTGTATACTGTTGACAAATCTATTTAAAAGACAAAACTCAAACTGAAACAAAAACTACTATCAACTACCTTTTTTTCAAATTCAAACAATCTTTTTGGCCCACGTTCATCATTTTGACTATGCAATTAAAAATCTTGAAAAGCTGCCTTTACAGTTTACGTTGATCTGTACAGGAAGCTTCTTGTCGAATCTAAAGTACTCTTACAGTCGGACTTTGGAGATGTGGAACCTTTTGGGCATCTTTTTGAATGTATCTTTCCCAGTTCGCCTACTACAAATCATTTGCAACGTCTTTTCCCATATAAACAGTCTAAGTAAATACCTAACAATTACGAACCACCCACCAGTGGAAGTTGTTTGCAGCGGGCCTATTTCTTCTTGCCTGTCTTCTTTTTCGGGGACTCGTCTTTCGAATTCTCGTTTTTGGTTTCTTCCTTCTCTACGGGTATGACGTCGGGCCCAAACGTGACTTCCACTACTTGTTTACCATTCTCTTCATATTTGCTGATTAAGTTATTGACTCGTTCCCAAACTTTGTCATAACTGTTTGATTCATTTAGCGCGTTCCAGGTGAATTGATCAGCTCTAAGTTCTGCCCTATTGTCTATCAAGATTCCTTCTTCAAAATTTAATGACTCGGTAGATTCATCTTGTAGGATCTTCCTGATTTCATTGTCGTGGTACTCCGTTACCCTTCTTGTTCTCAAATATTGTACTAGTATATCCTTGTTTGATTTTAATAATTCCAAACATTGTTCCTCATTTAATTCTGGAACCTTCATTTTATCTTTGATTTGTTTCTTGGTCTTCCTTGTATTAGCTGCTAAGAAGTCAAAAAGCATATCCGTTTTCAACCAAAGTCGCAATATTGGTATATATGTATAACCCATATATTCTTTATTGATGAGTGATTTTGGGGAAAATTTATTCGTTAAAACTTTAGTTACACGATTCGGGATATACATGTATTCTCCTTCAAACAAAGAAAGCCTTAATGGGCTCACTTCTTTCAAGCTGAAAAATTGGTTATTCTTACAGTTATAAGTTTGCAAGAATGAATTCACGTCGTATTCGGTGATTGACTTATTTGGAATATTTCTCTCAGAGTCGCGTTCATATTTTGTTGCCTTTAGTAAGTAGTCATCACGTTCGGGAGCTTTAGTTTCCGTTAACGCTAACCCGGTTATATCAATATAAACACCGGTATCTATGTCGATGAATCTTCCATCGATATTATTCTTTCCATTCTCTTTGGTTCTCCTACTAATAAAAACTGTCGAATCCAAAAAGTATCTACCATACCGGATTTGCAGATCTATATCATTACCGAAATCAACAATAAGACTCCGATTAAATTGTCTAGTCAACTTATGTAGGTCATCAATTGGCATAGTAATATCAGCATCGGCATCCCAAGGGAATTTCAAACCATCCCAATACCATGATAACAATGATCCATGCACAATCCAACATCTAATATTGTATACACTTGCTAATTTGAAAAACGCCTTTATTAATGCGTGAATAGACATGTCATTTTTAAAAGTCCCTTTTGTATTTCCATTAAAAAATCTCCAATCATAATGGCCACCGACATTTGACCCCTTTTGACTTTGTATTATCTTAGCCTCCCCGAAAGTCTTATAAGGATTTCCAACTACTGCGCTGGAAAACTTTAATCTTTCTAAATATAATTGATCTCTTTTTGATAATGGTTCTTCTGAGTTTTCTAAGCTTTCTATTATTTGGGGTGATTTGTCAATAAAGTCCTCGTGACTTAATTCTATGTTGTATGGTATATGGTTTTCTTTCATAGGTAAAGTATTCATAAACTTTCTAAGTTGATCCCTAACGTTTATAGATTCTTCTACTACATCAACATATTCAGCTAATTTTAGTTTCTTGTCTTGATTTATATCAATTTGGAATGTCTTAGATTCAGGGAACAAAAGAACTAATGATAGTGGTGATTGCATGAAATCGTATAGATAGGATTTAGCTACTATGGGCCGAAACTCAAAGGATTGCCTACCGCAATTCGTAAACATGTGAAATCCTGTTGAATACTTTTGTTCTTGAATATATTTCAAATTTTTAACCAATTCCTCATTTTTTGAAGTTTCAATTAAGCTCGGTATATCAGCATCATTAATGCAGTAACGCTTAGGATCCCACCTTTGTTCTTTTTCATCCCTGGTCTTGTTTTTTGTTCGGATATCAAAATCAGAACAAGACAGCTTCACACTGAAAAGATACTTTTCCAATGGTTCCATACTTGTGAAATCTGCCCAGTTGAATCCAGGTAGTTCGTCTATGTTAGATTGGTCAAGATAATGCAACAATAAGCCAAGGGTGAACCGGGCATCGAATGGTTGATAATCGGGTATTGCAGAAGGTAATTCAATAATATTGAAGTCCTCTGGTGTTATAATGGCTACCTCTTTTACATCTTCCTTGCTAAGATTTTCTTCTAGTCTGGTGTCAAATTGACTTGAAGTAAAAGTCGTGGGTCGAATTCGTTTATTAATGTTCTCTGGATATGTTCTTAGATTTGAATATTGTAAATCTGTACCTTGGTTCCAAATGAGGAAATTTAGGGAAATCACAATAGCAAGAAACAATGCTACTCGAATTTTGTGGATCCTTCTCATATTGATAGGATGCCTATACTTATCATGTATGGTTAGACGCATAGTTATGTGAGAGATGCTATCTATTTTAGAATTTAAGCTTTCAAGATTTTGACATTATTGAAGAATCTGAGATTATATATAATATTTTTAAATGCAAAGATAGTCTGATTCGTCATCCCTTTTGTTGATGACTGCTTAAAAATAGTAATTATTGCAAAAAAAAATATTATGTGTTTGGAAGTGATCTGAGGCTCCGAGAATATTTTTTAGAAAGTTGTCCCTTTTTAGGGCTGAGTTTCTTTTTATTTTTTGGTCGTGAGACAATAGAAACGTCGAGGACTTTGCGATGACCAATAAATAAAATAAATCTTAGTCGTGATCCCGTTTTCCTTAGAAAACATATGATTAAATTGAAATAGCATCATTCTCCAGTTTGATATTAATTGTCTAGTTGTGATCACAAGATTAGAAATTACAATAATTTTGATTTCATCATAAGCCAACGAAACATCTCAACTTGACAGTGGTAGGAAACTAAATGGTCCTTGGAGAAAACATTTCTAATCATTTTGCATCATATTGGAGAAAATGGCACATCCTGGTCCTGGGTCGACTAGTGTGTATTAAAGGGATCCAGTGATTCTTTTTTGAGAGGCACTTTTAGATATTTTTTGCACTTCTTTTTTTTTTCAATGACTAATAAACTTATATCGTCCATTATTATGCGAATTGAAGCCAAGAAACTGTCCATTTCAAGTAATCAGGGAGATTCGGAAAAAATCTAAGTCATTTTATTTACTTTGCTATTCTATGGTTACATGAGAGATTTTTCCTTATTCTCTAAGAACTCAAGACAATCAATATGTAACACATCTCCTTAATTTCACCTTAATTTATACTTTGATTTTCATTTTATAAGGGTGGAGGAAGGACCCGTCTTGGCTGTAGGAATTTATACTTGCGTATTGCATCATATAACTTCAATTTTCGCTGCTTCAATTATGTTGAGATTGTTATAATAAGGAGCACACATTGTATTGCGTGAATTTCCTTGTTTAATCGTGAGGCGTTGGTATGTTGTTGGATTTGTCGTGCGCACGACCAATCCATTCTTGAAAATGAAGGACACAAGCATCTTCCATTGGTTGCAACAATATCGAGTAACGGAGGTTTGTAGACGGGTTCGAACATTCAGAGCTAGCTAAACGACACTTCGTATGGACTCCATAGTATTGCGCGAATCGGCTAACTTACCCTAGATGATTGTCTTTTAATTGTAGTTCGAGAAGTTTGTGTGATCTCCTGTTTTTTCTTTTTTGTTTTTGCAATCATGGATTTTGTGTGGCAGTTCGGGGCTTTTTTTGCAGCCACTTTCTCATCTAGACTCGGAAATAAAAAAATATACAATTAACATACTTTCAAGCTATTTCCGTTTTGCAGTCTTTGGAAACATCGTAAATTATTTATAAACCTAATGAGCATACATTACTGAAAACTATATAATATTCTATTAAAGAGAATGAATCCTAACATAAGTTTGAAACTCAAGGAATAGAAACAATACCTGATCCTATAAAAATGCAACCGTATTAGGGTCTCTTACTAACAGCAACACTTATTTGCAGCCCATAACTAACCAGGGATCCTTAAATTATCTTGTAATAGAACCTTTCCAATATCACCTGGAGTGTTGGGTTTTTCCTTCTCTAACGGTATTACGTCGCGCCCAAGCGTGACTTCCACTACTTGTTTACCATTCTCTTCATATTCTTTAATTAAGTTATTCACACGTTCCCAATCTTTGCCATAGCTGTTTGCTTCATTTAGGGAATTCCAGGTGAATAGATCAGGTCTAAGCTCTGCCCTATTATCTATCAAGGTTCCGTCTTCGAAATTTAATGATGCGGAGGATTCACCTTGAATGATTTTCCTAATTTCGTTGTCGTGGTATTCCGTCACCCTTTTAGTTCTCAAATACTGCACTAGTATATCCCTGTTTGATTTTAACAATTCTAAGCATTGTTCCTCATTTAATTCTATAACCCGCATTCTTTGTTTGATTTGCTTGTTGGTTTTCTTTGCATTCTCAAATAAGAAATCATCAAGTATATGAGTTTTCAACCAAAGTCGCAATATTGGTATATATGTATATCCCTGAAATTTTTTATTAACAAGCGATATCGGAGAAAAGTCAGACATTAAAACTTTAGTTACTTGATTCGGGACATACATGTATTCTCCATCAAACAAAGAAAGCCGTAAGGGACTCACTTCTTTTAAGCTGAAAAAATGGTTATTCTTGCAATTATAAGTTTGCAAGAATGAATTGACATCGTATTCGGTAATTGACTTATTTGGAATGTTTCTTTCAGAGTCGCGTTCATATTTTGTTGCCTTTAGTAAGTAGTCATCACGTTCGGGAGCTTTAGTATCCGTTAATGCTAACCCGGTTATGTCAATATACATACCAGTATCTATGTCAATTAATCTTGCATCGATATTATTGTTTCCATTCTCTCTGGTTCTCCTGCTAATAAAAGCTGTCGAATCCAAAAAGAATCTCCCATAACGGATTTGCAGATCTATATCATTACCGAAATCAACAATAAGACTCTGATTAAATTGTCTAGTCAACCTATGTAGGTCATCAATTGGCATTGAAATATCTATATCGTTATCCCAAGGGAACCTCAAACCATTCCAATACCAGGACAATAATGATCCATGTACAATCCAGCATCTAAGGTTGTATGCATTTGCCAACTTGAAAAGTACCTTTACTAATGCGTGAAGAGTCACGTCATTTTTATCAGTTCCTTTTACATCTCCGTTAAAAAATCTCCAATCATAATGCGCACCGAGGGAAAAATCCCTTTGGGTTGAGATTACCCTAGCTTCAGAGAAATGTTTGTAGGGGATTTTTATTTCTTTGGAAAACTTCAATCCGTTTAAATACAGTTGATCTCTTTGTGATAATGGTTCTTCAGAATTTTGCAAGATTTCTATTATTTCTGGTGATTTGTCAATAAAATCCTCGTGACTTAGCTCTATTCTCTGGGACGCAGGGTTAGCTTGCATAGGTAAAGTCTTCATAAACTTACTGAGAATCTCCCTCACGTTTATAATTCTTTCCAGGAGTGCAGAATACTGAACCAATTTCAATTTATTGTCTTTGTTTATATCAATTTGGAATGCCTTGAATTCGGGGAACAAAAGAACTAATGACTGTGGTGGTGGCATAAAGTCGTACAAATAAGATCTACCTATTATGGGCCGAAACTCAAAGGATTGCCTAAGGCAATCCTTAAACATGTGAAATCCGGTTGAATACTTTTGTGCTTGAATATATTTCAAATTTTTAACTAGCTCCTCATTTTTTGAAGTTTCAATTAAGTTCGGTATATCTGCATCATCAACGCAGTAGCTCTTTGGATCCATCCTACCTTCTTTAGCATTTCTGGCTTGGTTTTTTGTTCGGATATCAAAATCAGAACAAGACATCTTCACACTGAAAAGATACTTTTCCAATGGTTCCATACTTGTGAAATCTGCCCAGTGGAATCCAGGTAGTTCCTCTATGTCAGATTGGTCAAGATAATGCAACAATGCGCCAAGGGTGAACCGGGCATCGAATGGTTGATAATCACGCGTTGCAGAAGGTAATTCAATAGTATTGAAGTCCTCGGGGGTTATAATGGCTACGCCTTTTACATCTTCCTTGCTAAGGGTTTTTTCTAGTCTAGTGTCAAATTCACTTGTAAAAGTCGTGGGTCGGATTGTTATAGTAGTGTCTTCTGGATATGTTATAAGATTTGAATATTGTAGATATGTATCTTGATTCCAAATTAGGAAGTTTAGGGATATCACTATTGCAAGAAACAATGCTAATCGAATTTTGCGGTTCCTTTTCATATGGAATGGATTCCGATATTTATCATGTATGGTTAGACGCATAGTTAGGTGAGAGATGCAATCTATTTTAGAATCTAAGTTTTAAAAGTTTTTGACATTACTGAAGAATTTGTCATTATATATAATATTTTAAAATTCAAATAGTGGCTTCGATGTCTATCCTTTTAGTAAATGACCAATTAAAAACAGCCTTGAAAATACATAATTGGCTCGAGTTGTAATTCTGCGGCTCAGTTTCTTTTGTGCGACAATTAAAACGGAACTCGAATAAAATCCAGTATCAAGGATTATAATAAGAATTGCGGACAATACAGTCCATTTCAAGTAATCACCGAGATACGAATGGAATCTAAGTGGTTTTTCGTAATATTATATTGATCCGTTGAGATATTAAAATTTTTGGGAAATTAATATGGAACCCCTCTTTAATTTAATTTAATCTCAGCCTTGTTTTTTTTTTGTGTTCCGTTTTAACAATAACCCTCCACCCACATAACCGTTGGACTGTTATGTACCTTTTTATTGTATTCTTTTGATAAATAGATTCCTTTAATGTGTATTCATCTACTTTCAAGCTTAGTGATCAAGAGTTCAGTTCCTACAGAAATTGATACTGATTATAAACTAACCGGTGAACCTTGCTCCATGCTTTATAAGCCAAAATTTGAAACTACTAAACTGGAGCCTCCATCTCCATAGGATTTTGGAAATCAATGTTACAAGCACATTCTTCCGTAGCTTGGAGTAGTATCGAGTGAATGCCCATGGTTTGAAGACGCCTTTAAATACTCGGAATTAGTAGAAAGACTCGTTCCTCTTCTGCGGCATTATAAGAATAAAATCTCGTTAGTAAGATGATTTCCTTTTAATAAATTTTAGGAATTTATGTGTTTTTGTTTGTTTGTTTTGAGTTTGCAACCATAAATTTAAACCATAAAGAATATTCGACATCGTTGTTGAATGAAAAGATTTATAATCTACTAATGAACATAGAAATTCTATTAAAAATATCAACTTTAATCAAATTTGAAGTCCACAGAATGCTATCAATAATACCCGATCGTCTAATATTAAATGTAAGCCGAGTTCGATTTCTTTCTGACAATAACCCCTTGTTTGTAAATTAATAACCACTAATTAAACAGCAATCATTCTTAAACTAGCTCAGTGATACGACCTTTCCAGAATGACGCGCCTCAGCTTTGGGTGCCACTAATCTCACCTTTTGTTCTCCACTCTTTGCATCTTTGTCTTCGAACTTGTCTAGCTTCTTTTGTTGATTTACTTGTTTAGCACGTTCAAAAGGATTAACAGAGTCTTCCTTCCGACGCTGAGCATATGCACTATTTGCTTTCATTATTTGCTCGTCTCTATCAATACGACGCTTCCTTAGTTCTTCCTCAGTAGGGGGTGGAAGGGGTACTCGTGGAATTCCAGGGAAGCGAGGGTTTGTCCTATGTTCCATACGCTGAAGACCTTCAAAGGCTCTCTTTGCATTTTTCATGTCTGGATCGAACTTCATTGGCCGCTGGCCAGCTTTTACTGGTTGTTTAACTCGTGGACCAGAACTTGGATGGACCCTGGACTTTGTCTTCTCTCCTATTTGGTTACCGGCTTCGATGGCTTTATTGTCTAGATCGCTTTTACTCGCTGCATCAGTTTTGGTTCTCTCTTGCTTGAGACCTATAGGCTGTTGCATTTTTGCTGCAGGGTTTGCGGGTGGGTGAGGAGCTCGAACGTTCCTCTTCTCTTCTATGTTCTGACGAGCTTCGTTTGCTTTGTTATTTTCAAGATTGCCATCAATCTTTATTGGTTGTTGGTGCTCTTTTGTTGGTTGTTGGTTAGCTATGTTGGCACTTGCGGCTTTATCCTTATCCGTACTTACCTTTGGTGATCCAGGTTTCGTATTCTTTTCGTTGCCGTTTGCTTTGGCTCCTGGGATGACGTCCGGTCCAAGAATGACTTTCACCGCCTTTTTCCCTTTCTTTTCATATTCCTTGAGTAGCTTATTCACTCGCTTCCAAGCCTTGTCATAGGTGATTCTATTAGTCGATGTAAACATATCGGGTCTAAAGACTGCGGTATTATCTATCAAAGTGCCATCTTCGTAATTCAATGACTCAGTAGATTCATCCTGTAAGATCATCCTCACTTCTTCATCATGGAATGCTGTCAATCTTCTAGTTCTTAAATATTCCACTAATATATCCTTTTTTCTTTTCAATAGCTCCAAGCACTGCTCTTCATTTAATTCTGGAACAACCTTTTTATCTTTCATCGCCTTCTTGGTTCGTTTTGTAGTGGCAGCTAAGAAATCATAAAGTACTTCTGTTTTCAACCAAAGTCGTAATATTGGGACATATGTATAGTCTTTGTATTGTGTATTAATAATTGATTTCGGAGAGAATTTATTCATTAGAATTCTAGATATTTGGTTTGGGACATATGTGAATTCTCCATCAAATAAAGATAGCATCAATGGGCTTAATTCTTTTAGCCTGAAGAATTGGTGATTTTTGCAATTATAAGCTTGTAAGAATGTATTGGTATCATTTTCAGCAACTGACTTATCTTTAAGATTTCTTTCGGAGTCACGTTCATATTTAGTTGATTTTAGCAAAAAATCATAACGTTCGGGAGCTTTAGCTGTGGTTATTGCTAATCCCGTTATATCAATATAAATACCGGTATCTATGTCAATTAATCTTGCATCAATAACATTTCTTCCATTCTCCATGGTTCTTCTGCTAATAAACGTTGAAGAATCAAAAAAGTATCTACCATAACGAATTTGCAGATCAATATCATTACCAAAATCAACTATGAGACTTTGGTTAAATAGTCTGGCCAACTTATGCAACTCGTCAATTGGCATTGTAATATCAACATCGCTATCCCATGGGAATTTCATACCATCCCAGTACCAGGATAGCAATGATCCATGTGCAATCCAACATTTGATATCATATGCATTTGCTAGCTTAAACATCGCCTTTAATAATCCATGGATAGACATATCATTCTTGGGAGAATTGACTACATTTCCATTGTAAAATCTCCAATCATAATGCAGACCGGCCGAAAATCCCCTTTGTGATTTGAGTATAAGCGCTTCAGAGAAATACTTGCTGGGCCATTTGATTGCGGAAGAATACTTCAATCCTTCTAAATACGCTTGATCCCTCTCTGATAGTGGCTCTTCTGAATCATTTAAAGTCTGCATTATTTCTGGCGATTTATCTATAAATTCTTCATGATTCAATTCAATACTGTAAGGAATTGGGTTCGCTTTAATGGGTAAAGTCTTCATAAACTTAGTGAGTTGATCCTTAACATTTATGGATCTTTCTATTACATCGGCATATTGAATCAATTTCAATTTTTTGTCTTGGTTTATATCAATTTGGAATGCCTTAAATTCAGGGAACAAAAGAATTAATGATTGTGGTGGTGGCATAAACTCATATAAATAAGATCTACCTATTATAGAACGGAACTCGAAGGACTGTCTGCCACAATTCGTAAACATATGAAATCCAGTCGAATACTTTTGTTGTTGAATATATTTCAAACTTTTAACTAATTCCTCATCTTTTGAAGTTTCAAGTAATTTTGGTATATTCGTATCATCAATGCAGTATCTGTTTGGATTCCTCCTGTCTTCCTTAGTATCCCTTGATGCATTATGTGTTCTAATATCAAAATCAGAACAAGACATCTTCACACTGAAAAGATACTTTTCCAATGGTTCCATACTTGTAAAATCTGCCCAATGGAAACCAGGTAGTTCGTCATGCTCATATTTTTCTAGATAATGCAATAATATGGCAAATGTAAACCTTGCATCAAATGGTTGATAATCTGGAAATGTAGAAGGTAGCTCTATATTATTGAAGCCCTCAAGAGTTCTGATTTCGACACCTCGCACGTCCTTAAGTCTTCGAATTTCTTCTGCTTTGGTGTCAAATTGATTTGGAGCAAAAGCTACGGGTCTTATTCGTCTAGTGAAGTTTTCCGGATTTTCTATTGGTTGTGAATGCAGATTCCAAAGAAGATACCCAAGCCAAATTGTGGTCGCAAGCAAAGATGCTAATAAAACAATCCGAGACCTTCTGTAATGTAACATCATGGTATGTAGATAGTATGTGATTTAGTCGTGTGAGCAAAAGGATTGCAACTGCTATTTATCTATTTGTGTTGAAATAGACCTTATTTGGCTACTAATTTGTAAAACTTAGAATTTAAATGTCATTAAATGAATCATTTGGGTATATGATGATCCTAAATGGAGAAGAGATAACCAAGGGAACTTTTTGCAATTTATTTTTTTGTTTTCTTTTGTGTGATCACAATGACGGAATAGAAAATAATAATCTCAGCTCATCCTGTGATTCCGTGCACAAGGAACATACGACAAACTTGAAATTGCATAATGCGACTTACATACAAGGTGTCACGTATTGTTTATAATTTTTATTTATTATGAACGAATGGTCACAAGTATTCTAATCCAGAATTTTTATTTTAATTGTAACGGAAGCGCTTACAACCCTCGGATCTGAATTACAGAATAATAAATTATGAGATAAGATGATATTGAAACCCTCTCAAATGTCTCTGAGTTCTTCTTGAGTTCCAACGATATGTATTGATATGTTCTTCTATATACTAATCAGTCAATGGATAGGTTTGTTCTGGTTAGAATTGTTAACTCCTAAAAGAAGAAGAGAAAATTCTTTTCTAAATTCTTTTCTGAGAATTTGGGGGATTTATAAAACTATCCCAAAGCCTGACAAAGACAAGGGGTTATGAGCGTCTCACTCTGAATGTCGTAGAGCCAGAACTACTTAGACTCTGAACTCCCTAAACTTTAATTCCTTCAATTCTCAATTAACCTAATTTGGTTACAGAAAATGGTTGCACAGCCTTGGTCATCCAACCTTATTCACTCACAGTAACTCATATCTATTCTAGACTTTCTTTATTCAGTCTGAATACGATGTGAGTCAATCTAGACTCTTAGACCTTAGTATTCTATTCACTTAACCATCAGTTACTGCTGTACTCCAAGAAACATAACATAATCTTTCTTCAGTGCAGTGTTACCTCACACTCAGTCACAAATCCCATTTGTGCTGCAATTTGTCACGTGCTTTCGAGACGGAACCCTCTCCACGACTGTTACATTAATTCATGAATATTTAAAGTTGGAGAGGTTGTCAATTGTACCTTTATTGAATCTTTAAAGAAGGCATGTTCTCATCCTATAAGCCTTTTGTATGCGATATGGCAAATACATGCAATCTTAGTGCATGATTGGGTTTCTTATTAAGAAATCATTCTTTGTAAAATTACAATGATGTTAGTCTATTGAAAACTGTAGACTATGCCAATGAATTAAAGGGTGAAAAAAAAATTTTATACGCACTTTGAGAGTCGTTCTTCAAAGTGGCAATACATGGCCCGGAAATAAAACCTGTATTTTGTTAGTTTGAGTGGCTACAATGCGTAACTTTCCTGACCCAGGGTTTTGACTTTCTACCTAATTGTTGCGACAGATTTTAAAGGAGGAAGCCATTCACAACAATCAAGCATTTCATTTAAATTGCATTTAATCTTCTCCCTTGGCTGTTTTATTATTCCAAAACTACCGACTCACCGGTATTCCCATTGATACTTACCAAATGCTGAGCTTTATTAGGGCTGGTAAGCCTTTTCTTTTTCTTTCTAAAATGATTATTTGATTTTATATAAAGCCCATGATTATGCAATATAGATTCGTTGATAATTATCATGTCCATGTAGACAAAAATACCAGCAAAGTTTTCAAACCCTTTGCTCAACCTATCCGAATTGAATTATTAATTGCCCTTTCGGACAAAATCACTCCAACAAAATCAAAAAAATCCACTCAATCAACTATTGAATTTATCTCGCACTTGAATCACTGTGGACTTTGTAAAACTACAAACCATTCCAGATTTCGGTGCCCACACAACTCTTGTGTCATTTGCCATCAGATTGATCACACAGGACCAAAATGTCCCGACAGATTAAAAAAAAGAAGCAACAATGATGAACAACCATCCAATGATACACGTGAAAACTTAAATGGAAATGCATCAGAAACCACAGAGGATGACTCCACTTCTGAAACGACTCATCAATCTCACAACGAACAACCAAAAAAGAATGTCACTATTGATGAAACACAAAACAAACATTACACTATCCCTGATGCTGATGGCTTTCAGAGACCTTTATCAGCCAATGAAAAAAAAGCTCTTCTTAGAGAACAACAAAACACAAATGGCCCAGCCAAATCTCAACAAACCGCTACTAAGCCAAACAACGGTCCCAAGACTATTTTAAAAAGGAATGCTCATTCTACCACTTTACCTCCCTCAGAAACAAATCAACAACCATCTGAAAACAATACTACTACTAACACTGTCTCCTCCACTGAACCATTAGTAAGTCAATGGTCAGAGACGAATATCAACAACAACAACCACAATCTGGAACCCTCAACAAGTTCCACAACCTCTGGACATGAAAATGATTCTGATGATTCAAATGATTTGGATTATAAAATATCAGAAGACACTGATAATTCCTCTGATAATTCTTACAATTCATCAAATGATTCTATGGATGATGATGTAGAAATGGAAGAAGAGGGTTTACCTGAAAGTGGAAACCTACCAGCGCATCATTCATCAACCGACCCACCTGAAGGATCCATGGACTTGGATCCAACAACAACTCCTAACCAATATTAATGAGTCTGATACTGATTCCTAAAAGGGTGCAAGAAACTCTTACATTTCTAAACCCTACGACCGAAGAACCGTCACACACAATCAATGAAATCTCAATACTACAAATAAATATAGAAAAACACAACACTAAAATAACGACCTTAAGAAGCTTATTAAAAAAACACCATATAGTCCTATTATCAGAGACCCGATTTAAACCAAACACACTACCCCAACTTCAAAAAGACTTATGGAAGACAGAAAATCAAAAAAAAATTAGATTAATTACGTTAACACATGAATCAAACACAGCCATTCTTTCAGTGTTTCAACCTAAAGAAAGCAACATTATAACGCAACTAATACACCATCCTTACCATCACAATATTACCGATGCATTATTTAAAATCCACGCTGAATATTACTACATAATTTCAATTTACGTACCTTCTAAAGATGATACTACCAAAACAAACTACCTAAAACAATTTTTACGAACACTAGCCCCATATCATGAAGAACTCAAACACAAATACCATCCACTTCACATCATCATAGGTGGAGACTTCAACTTTACCATGAATGAGAAGATTGACACCCAACTTAACCATGCCACCATCATCCAACCCACGGCAATCCAAATCAAAGCCACCATGCAAGACATAATTGACCACACCAACATCATTGACGCTTACCGACACATCGAACCAGACCAAATCAACTATACCAATCATCATTACAAACTGAACAGAAGAATTGATAGAATATATATAAGTCAACATTTACACCATCGATTACATTCATTTCAAATTCATCGAAAAATTCTTCAATCTACCCATGACGGAACATCAATCACCATTACCCCGATTGCCGATCTTGCAATTCAGATCGGTCCAAAGCCATTTGTATACAATGATGAATTATTGCAACTACCCATCCCAAATACCTTTTTAAACTCAATCATTTCAAGAAACCTAGATGAATTCATTCTACGTGGAATAAATTACGGTATTTCAATGAATAAATTACAATACAAATTACATAGAACACAATCACCCCTCTCTCTACGTTTACAAATCAATGAGACTACCAACCAAATATACAAAACTCTTAATAATGAATTCAAAGGTCATATACATACCAAACAATATATATCACACATGAGCAATGAAGACAACACAATCACCACCACCACAACTCACAAAATGCTCGATATTGCATATGACTACTTCAAGAAACTTTATAATCAACCACTTACACACTTTTCGCCCGAATACATTGACCAATTTCTAGAAAACTTCCCTATCACATTAGACACTGATGATCAACTCGAACTTGAGCGTCCAATAGAAGCAGATGAAATATATCAAGCGTTACAACGTATTGATAACAAAAAAAGCCCAGGACCAGATGGACTAACTGTCAATTTTTATAAAACACACTGGGGTTCCATAGGACATTTTATTGAAAAAGAAATCAATGACATCATGAATACAGGGATATTACCCTACCACCTCCGGGAAGTACTTATCAGAATTATCCCAAAAACCAAGAAAAAAACTGATACAATTGATAATTTTAGACCAATAGCTCTAACGAATATCTTAACTAGAGTTATTTCTAATGTTATCAATTGCAGATTTACTAAACACCATGATAAGCTTGTTCAAAGCCCGCAACGAGGATTCATGAATGAAAGACAAATAGATGAAAATCTCATGGAATTCTACAACATAATTGATCTTACTTTAAAATACCCATCCCCAAATTTACAATTATTAATGTTAGACTTGAACAAAGCTTTTGATCGAATTGATCACATGTACATCAAAAAATTACTCATCCACATAGGCATTGGACCAAAAATGAGAAGATTAATCCTAAGCACTGTTACACAATTGAAGGCTTCCATCAAAATAAATAACTTCAACTCACCACTGTTTCAAATCAATATTGGAATCCTCCAGGGTCTCTCCTTTAGCCCTGTTCTTTTTAATATATGCCTTGAACCCTTCTTACACAAAATTAGTCAGGTCACTCAAGGATATTATCTTGAATTCCACCATAGGACCAAAATCCAAATAAAATATCAGGCCTTCGCTGATGATATTAACATTTATATGAATAACCTAGAAGAACAACAAAACATTGCTACAGAAATCAAAAAATTTGAGAGAGCCACTAACAGTTTAATAAGCAGAGAGAAAACCACCATATATTATTATGATACTTATGCACCCCGAAGAATATTACCTTATCAACAATCTGACATCCATGACTCGGAACTAACATACTTAGGAATACCAATACAAGGAACAAATTGGCCAAAGTTCTTGAATTATTTAAACTATTACATATCCAAGAGTTTAGTGCGAGAATGGCCTATATCATATTCAACTACAGCAATTAATCTGTATATATACTCCAAGATTTATTATCGAGAATTCCATGACCCAATGCCATTAGATGCATTAGAATCATTTAGAAAAAAGATTGACAGAAAATTTTATGGTATCCGTTGGTCTACACTAACAAACCGCCCAGAATTAGGTGGTTACGGATTACTAGAATTATCCCATCAATTAAAAGGACGAAAAGCTGCCTTAATATACAAAATATTAACAGCTAAAGAACCATCACCCACTACATTATTATGGCGAATCAAAATCCATCAAGCTACCTGCGACATCCTAACTACAGAATTAACACTGCTACTGTCTGAACTACATCAAATAATTCCTTGGTATGACATACTATTAGGGCTACGAATCCCTACACAAACACCTCATGCCAGAGAATTTTACGGCTATTTCATACATCATGATAGTTTTACACGAGCTGAAAAATCCATACTATCTGCCTGGTTTGAATTGACATACCCACTTCACCCATCAACCCAAACTAACATTTTACCCGTTAATGACGAACAACTTGCTAACATACTACACCAAACACCTTCGGAAGAAAAAATCAATTTCCTCATCAAAGACATCAACGATGAACAATTGACCGGAAGCAACTTCCTTTCAATCTCGACCAAGACAATCCTTAAAAAGAATGAAATTGAAGCGGATCCACGACTTAGCTACCAATTCCATCTTACCACACATGACTGGCAACAATACTGGTTTAATCAAAAAAGACTAAAACACAAATATCCAGGAAAGCTAGAAGAACTTCATCGGATCCACCTAGGACATCGCTCCCATCTTGGCTCTACAGCGAGCACTCATCCCATACCACACTACCCCAACCGACACTTACGACACTGTCTTTTATGTCTCAACACAACCATCATCACTCCCGATCTCCACCACATCTATCAAGACTGCCCTGTCACTAGTGAACTTTGGACGACATATTCCTCCGGAAATTATACACTCGAAGCCATTATTGGCCAGCACCACCACCCCGACCATACCTACCTCATCATAGACCGGTTTTTTCAAATCATAACGAAACTATGGTTCCGACCACGATATAGTAAGTCTGAGCTTCGTCCAGTGACTGAAGCACAACTTATATTATTATCTCGGTCTTTCACTCAAATGTGAATATTAGCAAATTCGCTTAAAAAAAAATCACAAAAATAATGTAACCAAACATCTCCCATTTTAAAATGAATTCCGATTCATATGAATCAGGTTTTCTATGTAGTTTTTAAATAATTATATAGTTTTTCCTTAATATTACAAGAAAAAAAAAAAACACGTATGTTTTAAAGTGAATTAATGAGAAATGCGAATTAATTACCACATCTTGGACCGCATTATTTAAAATCCTAGGTTTCCTCTCTTTAAATATAATAGTATAAATCAATTAACTATAAACCAAAATGTTATGTCCCCTATCGTTGCCAGAGTC